>NW_005871736.1:171570-176208 GCF_000147115.1 Myotis lucifugus | reverse complement strand
AAAGGGGAGCAGTTGGGGCAACAGGCCAGCAGGGGTTCCAGCAAGAGGTGACCAGGATGTTGGGGGGGCAGTGGGGGTGATTAGGCTGGCAGGGGGGCAGTAAGGGGTGAATAGGCTGGCGGGGGGGCAGTTAGTAGCGACCAGGCTGGCAGAGAGGGGGCAGTTCAGGCCAGCATGCAGAGGCAGCGAGGGGAGATCAGGCCAGTGGGTGGGGGGGGGGGCAGATAGGGATGACCAGGCAGGCAGGCAGGTGAGTGATCAGGAGCCAGCAGTTCAGGATTGTGAGAGAGATGTCCAACTGCCAGTTTAGGCCCAGTCCCAGGGATCAGGCCTAAACCGGCAGTCAGACATCCACCAAGGGGTCCTGGATTAGAGAGGGTGCAGGCTGGACTGAGGGGACCCCCCCCAACCCCGTACATGAATTTCATGCACTGGGCCTCTAGTTTTGAATAGAATTTTCATGATAGTGAGACATTTTCAACCCATACTTGATGTTCTAAGAAAATTTGTTTTTAAAAAAATGCAAAGAACAAAGAAGAAAACTCCAATTTAAGAACAGAGAGATTGGACTTAAATAACCTCCGTTTCAAGCAGCAGGAATCAACTGCAGCTAACTTAAAAACAAAATGGGAACTTTTTAAAAAGCCTGCAATGTGGCAATGTAAATCAAAATAAGCCAGTCAGAGAAAGATAAATATCACATAATCTCACTCATTTGTGGAATATAATGAATAACTAAACGGATGAACAAAAACAGATCCAGAGACAGAGAAGCATCGATCAGACCATCAAACCTCATAGGGAAGGTAGGGGAAGGTGGGGGTAGGGTGAGAGATCAACCAAAGGACTTGTATGCATGCATATAAGTCTAGTCCATTGGTTAGGGGGGTGAGGGCATGAGTGGAGGAGGAATGGGGGAATAAGGACACATGTAATACCCTAATCAACAAAGAAAAAAATGGAAATGTTGCAAGACCTACAGAAGGATGTGCTAGGCAGCCTCCAAATGGGCCCCCAAAGAACCCTATCTCCCAGTATCATGCCCTTTCAAATTCTCTTCCCTGGACTCGATTCTAATGAATAAAATATGACAAAACTGATAGAATGTCATTTCTAATATTAGGTTACAAAAATACGTAACTTATGTCTTGATCCCTCTCTATACATTTCTCTCTCTCCAAGCATTTGCTGTAAGGGATATAGTAAGTATCTGTAGGTTTGGTGTGTGTGGGACACATAATTTGTGTCTTTAGTTTCACAGATCTATAGATAAAAGGAACTATATCCAAGGAGCTATGTTCAAGAAACTGTGTCTGAGGAATCTCATTTATGCCTGAACCTAACTTATATAATGTGCTTCTGGACATTGAGCTGATGTCATAATAATATGAGACTTTTGGGGGATCTTTGGTGAGGTTTAATATCTCTGAAATTGGCAAGAACATGAATCAGTGGGGGATAAAGAGTAGGCTATAGTAGGTAGCCACTAAAATAACCCTCATTGATCTTCACCTCCTGGTATTTATATCCCTGGGTATGGATGTGAGCTCTTTCATGAATGTGAGCTGGTCCCTGGTAACTTTTCTAATGACTAAAATACAGCAAAAGGTAATGGGATGTAAATTTTAAGGTTAGATAACAAGAAAACTGTTACTTCTGCCTGGTGAGCCCTCTCTCCCTCTCCCTCCAAGCCCCACATCTGGGAAAGCAGCTTTAAAGAGAGCAAAAAAATGATATATCAAGCCCACAGCATAGAGGACCCATAGCCTGTGAATGGCTATATGAGTGACCTTGGAAGTGGACCTTCTGCCAGTCGAAGCTTGGGATCACTAAAACCATAGCCAATGCCTTGATTGAAGCTTTTTGAGAGACCATAAGAGGTACCTAGTGAGGTCCTATTTAGATTCTGTAACTACAAAACACTGCAAGATAATAAATGTTTATTTTATTAAGTTTCTGTGTTTGGGGATAATTTATTACACTACAATAGATAACTAATATAAAGAAATAACAACCAGGGAGCATAGCTCTATCTGAACATCCTCTCCATTGCTATTCGCCACTTCTCTGTACTTCTGTCTGTGTGAGCATCATGACAGAAAACACAGATTCCCTTAGGCCTACATTTGGGGAACTAACTGACCACACTTTGATCAGTTGTCTCCTCTAATAATATCAAGTATAGTCAAAGGGGAAGGATGCACCCGCTACAGCCATCATTGCTCATGGATGAAGGGTAGGCCAGTTTAGCGAGATCCTGAAAAGTTAGAACACACAACCTAAGCATAGATACTAAAAGAGGTTTTATTTTCAGTTTCTGAAAGGCATGTTTTTATAATTGATATGTCAAGCATCTCCGAAACTACATCATGTTGAAATTTCTATATTTCCCCAACCTAACCATTTCTATCGTATATTTTAAGTCATGTTGAATATTCAACTATGTAGGGTTTTTAATTGCTTTTTGCATGCTTGGGGAAACTCTTCCCTGAAGTCAGAATTTATTGTCATTTTCTAAAATATTGACTACAAAGGAATCCCAGTCACCCCCAATCAGAGTTTCAGAGCCAAATACTGCTTAGGTGGTTTAGGTGAAAATAACAGTAAAATTAAGGGGGGGGGAATAGAATATGGCCTTCTCCATCCCATAAGTAAAATATTTCAAGCTCTCATTTTAAATATCTCAAGGTAATAATTGAGAAGCTAACATAGCTATTAAGCCATTTATTTATTATTATTAATCTATAATAATAAGAGGGTAATATGCTAATTAGATTGGATATCTTCCAGATGTCATTCGGGACATCCTTCCTGACAAAGCCAGGGCCAAGGGAAGCCAGCCTGGGTCCCAGGTGCCTGCAGGTGGCCCGAGGAAGGAAGCCTGGGTCCCAGGTGCCAGAGGGAAGCCAGTGCCAGCAGCCTGGGTCCTGGGTGCCGGAGGGAAGGAAGGCCTACTCTTACATGAATTTTCATGCATCAGGCCTCTAGTTATTTTAATAACACAAAAGAACAATGAAAAGTTGCCAGATAATTAAAGCAAGATACATAGAGGTTTAAAAGGATAAAAAATGTTTAATAGCCTAATTTTTAACTTGGTTTTGCTAAAATATTAAAAATACTAGGTACTAAATATAACAAAAATAGTTGTTAACATAAAAATAGGGAGTGGAGGCATAAAAGGGAAAGATTTCATCTTGCTTCTAAGAAAATGTCTGATGAGGTATAATAATGAGGTGCAGTAGAGCATAAATGTAAGAAAACAAAGGATTTAAAAAGCCATTGGGAAAATAAGAGAAATGAAAATGGTAAAAAAATAGTTTTTTAAACTTTAAACTAGAATATTTTCATTCACACATGTGTCATAAATTTACTCATTCAGTTATCAGGTATATATTATTTCTTATTTTATGCCAGACCTTCGGATAATTTCTGAAGAAGACACATACTATACTTGCCCTCTTGGAACATTGTAAAAAAAATTTTTCTTAAAGAAAATACTTAGATGCTGGAAATATGCCAGTCCAGAGAGAGAAAAAGAAAATGAAATCCTAGGCAGTACATTTTGTAAATGTTGAAACATGTCTAGGAGTCAGGAGTACGTTTCTCTTGCTATATCACTTATGGTAAGATTTCTAACACACAGTAGATTAGTAGGTGTGAATATCATAACTATTATTGAGTTATTTTTAGCAATTAATTATGCAGGAAATGCTGCAACTTATATTTAGATACACTGGGGATGCTCTGGTGTTTGATAACTTAATTGAGCTGATTGAGTCCTGTTTAAAGAGAGCAGACAAAGCATGATAAGCAACTTCACATTCACAGATTTTTAACCCAATCTTTACTTAAAAGATTTCCTATTTGCTTTTCACATAGAAGTGTGCTGATTTTTTAAACATAAAAACACTCACAAGCATACACACACACACACGCACACGCACACACACAGGAAATAAAAAGGATTAAGCTATATATTTTTCTTGTATGAGTTAAGCAAGCAAATGAAGAGCAGAAATTTGACCCATGAATAAGGCATCGTAGTCACTAACAGTAAATCTAAATGGAGGTTTTTAGTGTTAAATGCTGGTGCCAGTCACTTATTCATGTATATGAAGGGTTACTGCTCACTTAGTATATGTCAGATGTTAAAGGTATGGGGACATGATGATGCTAAGACAAAGCCCTTGTTTTTGTAGAGTTTATAGTCTAATTAGAGGCCCAGCGCACGAAATCCGTGCATGGTTACAGTCCCTAGGCCTAGCCTACGATCAGGGCCATCTTCCAAGGCTGCCGGAGGTGGCCCCGCCCCTCACTGCCACCCATCCTGGTTTCCCACTCACCATCGGGTGATTGGAGCCTGACGCTGGGGGGAAGAACTGAGAGTTTGGCCATTCCTGCCCTCTCGCTGGCTCCACCCCTGCCACTGGTCACCCTCTGTGTGTGGGGTGACCAGTGGGGTGGGGGCCTTTGCCCTGAGAGCCTGCATCCCCACACCACCCCACCTCCAGGTCCCTGTTCACCATTGGTGCAGATTGGAAGTCTTCTGACAGGGGAGAGGGAACAAAGAGGTCCTCAGTTTCTGCCTTGCTTGCCAGTCGGCCCTCGGCGCACGCACTGGGTTTCCCCATTTGCCAT
>NW_005871736.1:154346-171201 GCF_000147115.1 Myotis lucifugus | reverse complement strand
GGAAGCAGCTGGTGGCTATTACAGAGAAGTTGTAATGAAAGTTCTCTGAAAAGATGGCCTTTTAAGAGAATGTGCATTAAATGAGGGAAAATCCATACAAATATCAAGGGAAATAAAATTCTAGGCTAGAGAAGAGCAAGTGCACAGACTACAATCATAATCAGCTTGGGTGACATAGTCACAGAATTGCAAGAAAGATGAAAGTGTACAGAAAAGGGAGAAAGGAGGTCTGAGAAGGAACATATAACACAGTACAAGATTTTGTAGGTCATCGAAAGGCCTTTGGATTTTATTGTGAATGCAATGAAAAACCATCAAACATGACATGGTCATCTCCATTATTATCTTGTGGCAACATTTCTAATTCAACTTTCCCAAACTAAACTCCTCTTTCTCATCCCTTCCCCCAAGTGTTTTTATGTCTATTAAGCTCTCTATGACCTGTAAAAGTCAAGAGTCTGTCCTTTGTGCACGCATGAAATATTATGGTCACTTCTGATTCCTTCTTCTTCTTTACCTCCCCAATAATGTGTAAAGAAAGCTGAACTACACATCTGAGCACCTGGATTCCCGTCCTAGCTCTGTAACCTACTTGCTGAATGTCATTGAGCAGGTCACCCAACCTCTCTCCAGTCTGCTTTCTCAGTTTAAGACAAAAATGCCAGATGGTTGTTAGGATTATCATTTATGATGTGTTTATTATATGCCATATTCCTCTCAAACAACCAATTTACAGATAAAGAAACTGAGGAACATGTCAGCAAGTTATTTTGTTCTAAATTAGGTAATAAGTAAGAGGTGTATTGGGGATTTGAAGGCAATTTTATTACTGCAGAGGGGAGATATTCAATAACTATGTCATCCTTCCTTTAAAATGAAGTTGTGTATGAGAGTATGCTCTGAAATAAAAATAAAATATCATCTTCTTCATCCACTATTTGACATATGTATAGATTTAACTTCATTTAGGACTTATTCTGATTCATGCTTTATCCTGGAGATAAAGATTTGGAAGACCCCAATCTTTCCCTCAAGCAGTGTCAAATTTTTAAGTACCTCTTAACAATATTTTGTAAATCTTATTTCAGTTAGAGATGAAATAAAGCAGGAAGTTTGCATATGTAAATGAGCATGTAAGCCTTCAAGGATAGTGTTTTTATGCTGAAGTTCAGCCAAGACCACTAGTTCAAGTTCTCATTGCCATAGGAGCATTAAAACTGGAAGGAACCCTAGGCGTTAACTTCAGGCCAGTTAGTGATCACACTATAGTGCAAGTGCTCAATGTTTGTGCTCTTCTCATTTATACTCTCTAGACTATCATTTTCATCTCATTCTACCATATTTTTAAGCCTTCTCCATGCTTTCCTTCTTCAGTTGTTTGTAATATTGATCTAGCACTTTCCTATGCTTACTAGTAAATGCATTTTAAGTGATTTAATTTCATGTTTTATTTGCCCTTTTAATGTTTTCTTTACTTTTTCAAATGCTTTTATTTACTTTATCCAAACTTTCATTTATTATTCCACTCAATCCATTGAGAGTGTGAGCCACTTGTTATCTACCTTGACTGTCCCATCTGAAACTGAACTCTTGTCACCCTTTCTCCTTATTCTGTTTTATTTTCCTTCTTAGCATGAATTTCTGTCAAACCTACTCCATTTTCATCTGTTATGTAACTTCTCTATTCAAATCTAGCAGGATTCCTTGCCTGTTTTTGTTCATTGCTCTCCTCCCAATCACCACTGTATGCCTGACACAAATGAGGTATTCAATACATGTTTGTTTGAGCAAATCCAATTTTTTAAAAAGTTCCAGATGTACATGGTCTTCTAATGTGAAGTCTACATTTTCCTTTTGCAGGCTATGTTTCTTCTCTTCTTTGTGGGGTGAATTTACCTTTGTCTTTATATCTCTGAACGTGGAAAAAATTGATAAGCATCTGCTATTAATCCAAAAGAAAGTAAATATATTCCACTTGCTTCCAGGGCCTGTTCTGGCTGAGCATCACTTGTATCTTCCCCTCCAACCTTGAATTGGGGTACTGGACCTTAAGGTTTACCTATTCAGAAACCTGAAAATGAAGAGGGAAAGAAGCTTAAGACAACCAGCAGTCACAGTTATGGATTTTTGTAATTGCATTTTATTTGCCCTGTATGTATCTTAAATCTGTCTGAATCATGCTTTGCCTATTGAGTTGGCAGCATATGCTACAAAATTAAGGTGCCTTGTAAATTAGATCCTTATCTTGAGACAAACCGGCCACTTTAGTGATAAGTTTATTTTGAAAGATAAGGATTTTTTAAATGTGATGTGTACACATTTGGTCTTGGAAGTTTGCTACTATTGCTCTTCAGTTGTAAAAATGGCTTTAGGAAGTTTTTATTCACTCTCTCACTTTATGCCCTTGTAGTGGTTGGAATGGTTGCCTCCGAAAAGTTATGTCAATAAACCTATGAATGTCAGCTTATTTGGAAAGGGAGTCTTTGCAGATGTAAGCTAAGGATCTAGAGATGAGATTATCAGGATTATGAGTGGGTCTTAATACCAATGGCAAACCTCTTAAGAGACACACAAAGAGAAGGAGGAAAAGGCCACATGAAGAGAGAAGCAAAGATTGAAGTTAGGCAGCCACATCCAAAAACACTTGGAGCCAACAGAAGCTGGAAGAGGCAAGAAAGGATTCTCGCCTAGAGTCTCTGCAGGGAGCACAGTCCCACCTGCCAGCTCCTTGGCTTCAGACTTTTGGCCTCCAAAACTATGACAGAATAAATCTCTCTTTGTTTTAAGCCACCTAACTTAAGGTAATCTGTTATGACAACCCCAAGACACTAATACAGCCCCTTATGCTAGATATTGCCCTTCCAGGTAAGAGGGAAATTCTCTTTGAATGAATGCTGCAATTATTAGAGAGTGAGTGAAGGCAGGGAAAAGAATGGAAAGCACTGGCCACATTTATTCCTTTGAAATCCTTCCATTGAAATGTCAGCATGACATTAATATGCCCCAGGGAAAGCAGCTTCCAAGCGTAGTATTCCCTTTTTCCCCTTGTCTGCCTGTGCCCCACAACCAATTAATCCATCACTTGCTCAAAGGGCACTGCACTCTTTTGAAGCGTGTTTCAAGTGTTGTTGGCATAGGAGGTGGTGTTTGTGGAAGGGTCCATGTGATTTTCTAGATTCTACCTTCATTTTGTTGCACATTACAGTGTATTTAGCAGGCTGTCCAAGCAATATAGGTGGGGGAAAAATTTCTCTAAGTTTTAAACAAACTTTCTCTAAAAGAACATCTCCCCTATTTTATAATCTTCAGTTGTGTTTTAGAGAGGGACAGATTTATAAACCTGTACTTGCACTTTTGTCTTTTTTTTGCAGTTCTATATTTTGCTCTTATGATCTAAGAAGATAGTTGATATATTGCCTAATTGCTCTATGTTGTACCCCTGAAATTAATATAACATTGTATGTCAACTGTAATTGAAAAATAAATTAAAAAAACATGTAATCTTATAAAAATATTTATAATGTCTCAAATGATGTATTTTCACAATGCATTCCATACCATATAGAGTGAATTCCCTAAAGCAATGCAAAGGGATAGAAAGGCTGTGGGAGAAGTTTTGCTAAAAGGTCCCTCGGGGACCCGAGATAAAGCCTAGTCTGTTCTGATTTAACCTCCTCATTAATGACCTGGAAAAAAGTGGGAGTCAACAACACATTAATTAAATTCACAGCTGTTTCTTGATTGAAAGGTATAACACATACCAGCAAAGGACAAAGACTCTGAGGTTAAAAATAGGAATATAGGAAACATATATATCCAGGTTGGAAAACAACCTAAACACCAAACTCCATCGATTGAAGATACTTGAGATGGTGTTCAGAGTTCAGTGGCTCCCAGGTTGAAGATGACAGTACAGAATATGACAATATAAAGATCCAGTCTAAGTGGCCAGCAATGTATGGGGCCAGAAGCACAAAGAAGGACATCACACAGCACACAGAGAATCAATTTTTAAGAATATCAAGGAGAGATTGCTGAAAGAAATAATGATTTGTAAAAATAAAAATTTTTGTTTGATTCCATAATTAAGTCAAATTTATCAGAGTCAGATCAGATGAACCTTAAAAATGCTTTCAATTTTTATGTGAGGAATATGGCACAAAGAAAACATAAGCTACTAGCCCAGGATCCTAAGGCAAATATTTGAGAGAACCTGAGCTCATGTCCAAGTCTCCGTACTACTCATTTCTGTCCTGGATCATGTACCATTGCCAGGTCTGACCTGAACATCAGCATCAGGAATGTGGAAATATCCTGATTTTAATATAGGTTATTCTTGTAAGGAAGTTTTATTAAAAAGTTAAAATTCCATACCAATTTCTTAGAGGCATAAAAGGACACAGAGGACCAATGCAGAATGAATGCAATAATGCACGTTTACTGATAGGTTCCAAACTGCCTTATGAAAAGTGGCAAGGAGCACCATACTCACTACCAGTCAGAATAATTTGGTTTAATACCTTAAACATTTACTTCAGTATTGTGATTTTCAGCTTCAAATTTTGCAAATTAAATCTCAATAAAATAAATTCATTAATTAAATCACCCATTAAGTTTAAACACCTATAAGGTATTAAGTGATACTAAAGTTAATAATGTTTGACAATTATGATGAGGATGAGGATCACATTTTAAAAATTATAGGAAGGGTCTTGTAAAAGAGAAAACTCATATAAATTAAGAGATACAGTAATTTGCTGAATCTTGACTTAGTGACATGCTCTAACTTCTCAAGCAGAGTCCATTCAATTGAGGTCATTCAACTGCAGTTACTTATTCCAAAAATCCAAGCAGTAAAGAAATTGATAGATATTCAGGGGAAGTAAACTAGAACAAGATTAAAGACAGGGCTTCACCCTAGTGAAAGGTTCCTGCACCTAATGTCAGCCAGAAGAAAGTAGGTTGATATTCTAGATGTGTATACTTTGTAAGAAAACTAAAGGCTACTAAATTCGTTGATTAATAAGAATGCCCAGGAGAAGTCAGCCCAGACTTAGTGTTTAGGATCTAGTAAGGTGTCAAGGAAATGGCAAAACTTTAGGGTCAGAACTATCTGTACTTGTATGCTGGCTTCACAGTTCATGTGACTTAGAAAAGTCACCAAGCTTTAGTTGTTTCACTTATAAAAGGAATGATAATATCATTTATGTCAAAAAGTTGACTTAAGGATTAGAGGAGCACATGTAAATCTTCCAATACAGTGCAGCATCTACAACCATCATTTTTATACCTTGCAAAGCAACTATGGGAAATTCCCTCCCAGATCAGGAAACACTCCTATGGATTGCATGCAGCTCAACTTATAGGAAATTTATTTAACATCCCAATATGTGAGCTGAGCTGTCAATGATAATGAAAATAAAGACACTGGCCATTGAATGTACCTGGTTATAACTTCACAAATGATGCATAATCATACTGTGAGAAAATCTTGCCCGCACAGGATGATAATATTTTAGATGATTGCATGGGTCCTTTTCATTTTTAATTTTTTTGGCTGTAAATTTTCAAAGTTAAGTTAGTTAAAGAAAAATTCAAGCCTATGCTGAGATAGCTAGGGAAAAGATTGTTCAACTAACCTTTTGCTGTGCTATTAGTTCCATTAAGACCAATTTATTAAATATAGGCAGGTCAGGTCCAGGGAACAATGAAAATTAGAAGAAATGTGTCAGATCTTTCAGGTAGTCTGAGCCATGAAATAATCACAGCAATGATTTTCCCAGAGCTAACTATTCATTTGCACCCTAGCACTTATGAACCTATGTTATTGTTTTCCTCTTAGTGTCTGCTATGCATCAATGGTCATAATAGATGGAGATTGATGGGGAATTGAGACTTAGCAGCAACTTAGCTATTAAAATGCTCAACTGGTCTTTGGTCTAGTGTTCCCCGGTGGATATGGCCCTGTTCATTAATCTACATGTTGATTACAGCCACTGTGTGCTATTGATCTGTGCATCCCAGCCCTGTGATTGTAGCAGTATTAAGTTGCCATAGGCATCTATAACAACTCCTACCTCTGAATTAAATGCTGCTGCCAATCATGCAATGAAAAATAATAGTCACCTTTTGGACTGACTTGAAGATACCTAAGGAAATTTTGAAAACCTGTCTACTTTAAATTATTTTAATAAGGTAAATTGAAGGCTTATTTTACTTTATACCATTGATGTGGTTCTAAAATTGTCCAAATAATACAGTTTTTTGTTCCTCGTCGACATACTTTATAAATTTCATGTAAGGTTTGTTTTTATATTCAATTATTAGCGACTCCATTACACTAGTTTTACATTTCTCTCTTCTGTTCTCAACCTTTTCCTCTCTGCCAAGTAGTTAATGATGTGTAAACCAGCACTTAGGTGTGCTGAGAGAGCATGTTATTTCAAAGAAAGTGATCATGAATCTTTTATGAAATAGCTTTTTAAAATGTGAACAATTATCCTGGAAGGCATTTGTTTACATTCGCTTTTTCAAAGTAAAATATACTTCAAAATAATTGTGATATAAATAATGAAGCTATTTTAATTGACACAAAAATGAAGTCTCATTTATATCACAGTGATTGAGAAGAATGATTTTGCAAGCCTTTTATTTGGTAAACTGTAGTTAATATGCCAAGTGTTAAAACATGAATATTTGAAATACTGTTGAAGTCATCAGCAGGACCAATAAATACTTTCATTTCGATGTTTGCTTTAATCACTGATTCATTTTAACAATGTAGTTAATTTCTTGGGTCCTGTTTTAGCATCAGTACTAGCACCTACTAACTCACGCATTTAAATTTCTTAGAGATATAACGTGGCCTTTGTACATGTAACTTTGTTAGAAGGATGAAAGGGATGAGATGGTACTTTATTAGTTT
The DNA here is from genome assembly GCF_000147115.1 of Myotis lucifugus. Lineage (NCBI taxonomy): Eukaryota > Metazoa > Chordata > Mammalia > Chiroptera > Vespertilionidae > Myotis > Myotis lucifugus. The sequence continues at coordinate 164,276 of NW_005871736.1, read as the reverse complement.
TTCAATGTAAAGATAAGTTTAGATTGAAGTCAAAATTATGAACTCATATTAACATAAATCCAATGCCTATATAAATAAGTGTACCATAAATTTTGTTCTTCACCAGAATGTAGGTATTATTGTCAAGTTTCACTACTTTCTTCACCTCTACAAAAGCAAAAATAAATTGTAAATTAATACATTTTAACATAATGAAAACATAGAAGGCAGAGGAAAGGAATATGTTAACGTCCAAGAAGCAGCAAGGCCTCTTAATATAGCATGTGAATTACTGTTAAAGCAACAGCTTATCCCAATGCTTTTCAAAGTCATCCTGTCCAAGTCCAGCCCCTAAATCAAACTGCTCTGTTAAATATAAGGTCACCTTATAAAGGTAAGGCAGCACAATTCATATTTCACATACTTTGATATCACTTTAGGTTTGGAAAAACCTCTTGATTGGTCTAATGCATCCCACTGAATGACTTCACATGTTTCTAAAATATCCTATATGTTTTCTGTTCAGTCTTGAACATTTAGAGTTATTTTTCATGAGGTTTTAAATTACATCATAGTATACACTGAATTCTAGGTCATCATTATGACCTGACATTACCTGCAGTCCAAAGACTTCTGTCATATTTCTCCAAGATCAATTCACCTAGAGATGTACAGAAGCAATGCTGATCTGATTGCAGTGCAGCAGCTGCTTCAAAGAGAGATGTAGTTTGAGAGGCATCACAAGGTTTCATTTTTCAAAAACAAAAAAAAATTCATCAGTGATTTGCATGACACTGCTTGAAAACCTCCCCTATTACCAAATTTATCATTTCTTTGGGTAAGGAAATTTTCTCATAAAGTAACAATGTATTCCCTGGACAGAGAAATAGATTAATGTTCTCATTCATACCCAATAGGTTAGGAAAGGAAAGGGGCATAGACACAGGTCAATAATAGTCTGCTGTAGGTAGGAAGGAAGTAGAGAGGGGACTGGAGAGATTTGGGGGATTAGAAGAGCCAGAGCAGAAGAGGTAAATGGCAAGGTGAACAAACAAAGGGCTGGCATGCCAAGAAGAACAGGAACTGAAAACATGAACTGATGTGTTACCTGAAGCATTTTCATTATTTGTAATTTTTTTAGGTCCTTCCAAAGTTGTGCCACCACTCACTTTCAAGTTTTCACCAATGCAGATCTCATTATCTCTTAAAGCCTAGGATATGTATTCCTAACTTTGTTTACATAGTGTTGGATTATTGTGATGATGTCAGCTTCATCTTTTCACTGGAAGTGATAGTGCTATATCTCAGCTCATCTATTTCAAAATTATTTTAGTTTGAGGGTTTCGGTTAATATACTATGATTTAAAACACAATAAAAGCCTTTTTTGTCATAAATTGGTACCAATTTTTGTAATATTTTCAACTCTGAAATTAACAAAAAATAAAGTATCATTTCCTCTGCCTAGAATTTAAGTTCCTTTCATAAAAATAAAAAATGACTATTTTTTATTTGCATAAACTAATTTTAATTAGTTATTTTTACTATGGAATTTTAACTTGTTCTGTTTAGTCTGTTATTTACTATTCATACTTATGTACCAGTGAATAAAAGGTAAGTATAAGTCAAAACTATTGTTCAGCCCTAACCGGTTTGGCTCAGTGGATAGAGCGTCGGCCTGCGGACTGAAAGGTCCCGGGTTCAATTCCAGTCAAGGGCATGTACCTTGGTTGCAGGCACATCCCCAGTGTGGGGTGTGCAGGAGGCAGTTGATTGATGTTTCTCTCTCATCGATGTTTCTAACTCTCTATCCCTCTCCCTTCCTCTTTGTAAAAAATCAATAAAATATATTAAAAAAAAATATTGTTCAACTCTACTGCATTTTCAAAATAAATAACTTTATTTATAATAATTTAATGCACAAAACACTAAATTATAAAAGCAATTTCTATCTGAATTATGAATTCCCTTTACCCCCAGCCCTAACCCACTTTCTGGAGTGCAAATGAAAGCCAGACTTGCAAGAGTCTTGTTGAGATTCCCATCAGCTAAAGGGAATCAAAACCTCTGCTAGTCGTTTTTCATCTGAAATCCCCATAGTACCTTCCATCTTAATGTCTTGGTAGTCAAGAGCAAGAGTTATCTTCTCCTCAGCCTCTGAGACCCAAAATTCACAAACATAATTCCTCCTGATGAAAACATGTTAGAGTAACAATTATTCCTAGAATATCCTTGGCAATCGAAGCCACTGGAATTGTCCCTTGTTCTTTTCAATATTCTTCTATAGTTCCCTATACATTTTGTAGTATCTAAACTTATCTCCAGTGCCCAATCTCTTACATGAAGAATAGCTGATTATAATTTCTCATTTTTCTGGATACTATAGAAACCATAGCCTATGAATCCTTAGTATTTTTTGGTGTATGCTTACTAATATATATGACTTGTACTGCACCTAATGTTACCTTCAGCAAGGAGAAAATATGACCAAAGTTTAATAGAGAATGACACATGGAACGTTATGCTGCACACTTTCCCCCCTACTTTATATTGTATATTATCAATACCACTGAGCTCTTTAATTCTCATGAACCTGACTCTGCATGTACGAGTAGTAGCTGTGTAATGTAGCTTTTCTTTTTAGTGATTGGGTGGCAGAGTCATGAAGTGCATGAGAAAATAGAATCTGAGTTACGTAGCTGCAGTAAGTACTCAGATAATACAATTTATACAACATTCACAAGAGGTCTAACATAAATAAATGGTACATATCCTATTTCAGGCATTCTGTAGAGAATAAATATTTTCACTGAAGACACATTTTTTCAAATATCTTTAGTAAAAGATTTGGTCTCTTAACAGGCAAATCCAGAGAGAATGGAATAATATGTGTTGAGAATAGAGGAAAGTATCAGGGAAAAGGAAAAATATGATAGACTTGTGATATTTTTTTTGCATGACATAGGCAAAGGAAAAGAAATAGAAATAAGATTTATGAGGTAAACAAGATATGAAATACAAGGCAAGAATTTGAATATATTTTAAAAGCTTAGCAAAGCATAAAATGGCCAAGAGAGGAAACTGATGAATGACTGTATTTTTAACAAAAAAAGAGAGTGATTAAAATCAGAGGCAAAACATTATATTTGTCAGGATGAGAAATTATTGTAATGTGAACAAGTGATTTTAACTGCAGAATAAAAAGAAGAATTAATTGACAAGATTCTACCTTGATCTGAATGGAAACAGAAGGTAATATCTACCCAAAGGTTGTATTGTGGAGTGATAAAAAAATAAGACTTCTAAAGTGGAAAGCATTTGTAAAAAAAAATTATAATGCCTGTAACTAATAATAATGTATTTGCATATATAAACATTTTTTATGAGGGTGGATTATATTTTTTAGTTCTTTTTTTAAAATATATTTTATTGATTTTTTACAGAGAAGAAGGGAGAGGGATAGAGAGTTAGAAACATTGATGAGAGAGAAACATCGATCAGCTGCCTCCTGCACACCTCCTACTGGGGATGTGCCCCCAACCAAGGTACATGCCCTTGACCAGAATCGAACCTGGGACCTTTCAGTCCGCAGGCTGACACTCTATCTACTGAGCCAAATCAGTTAGGGCTGGGTGGAGTATATTTTAAGTCTTCTTATTAATACTACTATTACTACTACTAATAATAAAACATAGAAGGAAACTTTTGGAGGTGATGATTATACTCATGGCTTATATTGTGGTTATAGTTTTATCAATTAATACTTATCTCCAAATTCATCAAGTTACATACATTAAATATGTACATCTTGTTGTATGCCAAACATACCTCACTAAAGTGGTTTTAAAAGATAAAATATCATTGTATGCAAAAGTTAAATAAATATGTTTGTTGTGTGGAACATACACTCTTCAATTAGATAATTTTCAGCACCAGTATAAATTTGACATGCTGTATCAGTTAGCTGTTCCAGCATAACAAAACCTTCCAAAATTTAGTATTTGTAGGCTCACAAGTTTATGAGTCAGCTGATCATTTCTATTGGTCTGGGCCAGAATCAGCTCATTAAATCTTCCACAAAACTCTATTCAGGTGGTTAAATCACCTGGTTGGGCCAGGAGAGCCTCAGTTGGGATTAGTCTACACTTCTTGTGGTCTCTCCTCCAACTGGCTAGGCTGGATTTACTCACAGGTATTAGCAAGGTTGCAAGAGAGAGCTAAAGCATGTAAGGTCTCTTGTGACCTAGATGCAGATGTGACAAATGATTACTTATGTCACATCCTGTCAGCGAAAGAGAGATACAAGGCTACTATAGTTTTAAAAAGAAAGGAAATAGACTCCATTACTATATGGGAGTGGCTGCAACATCACATTAGACAGAGAAAGAACAGGGAACTCTGTAAATGTTAAATCATAGAGGCCATTCAGTGACTAAAACTCAGTTCCTAATGGCTAAAGGGTGTGGTGAGCTGGGAAGAGACAGCATGCTAAGATGGCTGGGTTATGTCCTATAAGAAAAATAGTGACTATAAGAAGAGAGGAGCATAGGCAAGGCTGATAAGTAAAAATACAAAGATATGAAGCTATTAAAATAGTTAAATGAGAAAAATCAGAGAGCAGAAATTATATTTAAGAGTTAGAAGTAAGTGGTTGATGGATTGGATGTTGGCAAGTGTGCGTGAAGGCCAGTGAATGAGGAAGAGGAATTGAGGTTGATATCAAGGTTTAGGCTTAGACAATCGGGTTGATATAGCACTATTCACTGATTGAACATTGCAGGATAATTGGTTTCTCTTTTTTTGTGGGGAGTATGAAGGGCTATTGAGAATTAGCAGAGTTTAGGAAATGTTCAGTTTTACATATCCCTAATAATGATGCATTTCAATGATGAAGGAGAAACAAAAGTCAAACTATAAATTGAGGAAAGAATGAGAAGTTAAGCAGAGACAACTTGTGCAAATAGCTCTTTTATTATGTTTCTCTGAAAAAAAAGATGAAAGTTGTGGAATGTAGTCAGAGGAGAATGAAAAATTGAAGATTTTTTTTCTTTTTTAGTGTACTTTGCTTTTTTGGTTTTAGAGTGAAAAAGCCTTCAGCATTTTTGAAGGTTGAAAAAAGAGAAGCAATTAAATATACAGGTGGTTGAGGATAAATTTAGCTTTTGAAAAAAAGAAGGAAAAACAATTTTAAAAGACTGTACATTAGATGTTCTTTGTTTTATGTGACATGTGGAAAGTTGAGAGTTAAAGGACTGATAAGCTCTTTTCTCTGCTCAGATAGCTTTGGGTAGCAGAATAAAAGATTTAGAAAAATGAATAAGCTATGGAATAGCTCCCTTGGGAAGTTTGGCGAGAGCGCAGACTGAGGACTCAGAGTGTGAAGGAAAGCTGAGGGTACTCCTGAGGAGGAAGCCTCTTTGAGTTGCCAGGGACTATACTCTTCCCTTCCATAGGGGTTACTACATTGAAATCTCTCATCAGCTCCTCCTGAGGCAGGGAATCTTATTCTACACATGGAGAAATGTGTACAATGAAAGCTCCTGGGGGATGCATTACCTCATCATCCTAACTCAGAAGTGAAAGGGCCAAGGATTTTATTCCAGGTCCGTGTGGATTAAAAGACATAAAGCTTTCCACCTTATACTCCTTTCAAATTTCAATTTTCCGTGGTTTACTATCGGTACTTGCCCCAAACTTATGACTACCCAACACCAATCTTTGAAGAGAAAGAGCTTCTTCTTTTCCCACAAATACAAGCCTAGGGCTTGTCCCTCCCGAGAAACCACTTTATAGGGATAAGAGGTTGCTAGAGGACAGAAACTTCTCTCATTCCCATTGTAGATATTCACTTGGGCCACAGACTTGTTGATCTGCTTTCTCTGACTATTTATCAGGATAAATAGGAATCACAAGGATGCAACATGGAACAGTGGTAGGTGACATGCATTCCGTTGTTGGTGCCACAGATACAGAGTGCTTCCCTTGGATTAAGAGGTTTCTATGGATGCCTGGGAGCCTGCACCATTTTCCGAGTACCTGCCTAAGAAAGCTGCCTCCCATGCAAGAAGACCCCAGAGAAAGGATACTGAGCAGGAAATGACAGAGTCTCTGGGCACGTTATCCCAGAATACTCCCAAATCTTGTGCCTATGCAGCAGAGAGACCTCATTAATGGGCTCCCTAGGAATTCACCCACTCATGCACCCCATGAAACAAGTGGCATAGAGCATCCCTGACAGCTAAGAACTAAAGAAAGATAACAAAACCATCCAGAGTTGGAGCAAAGAGCAAAAATCTTTAAAAGGGATTAAAAAAACTTTGTAACTTAAAAAAAAAACTTTAAAAGGGAAATTGAAATTGTAGCCCAGACTAAACTGAACTGGGCTTTTCAGAATCTAAAAGATTTGTTTAGAATGATGTTCAGTAGCAGGAAACGGAGAAACAACAAATCAAGGTTAAATACAGTGATTGAAAAACAATTATTATTTACTAGAGGCCCGGTGCACGAATTCGTGCATGGGTAGGGTCTCTAGGCCTGGCCAACAATCAGGGCCGATCTGTGGGGCAACCAGCGGGGCGATCATGGAGCCCCTGCTGTCACCCACCTTGGCTGGCCTGGCACCGCCTGCTCACCGGCCTTGCCCCCGCTGCCGCTGCTGGTCGCTTCCCTCTGCGGGGTGACCAGTGGGGTGATCAGGGGGACCCCGTTGCCCTGCCCCTTGCTGGCCTGGGGCCTATGGGTTGGGGGCAGCTCCTGTGTTGAGCATCTGTTCGCTGGTGGTCAGTTTGTGTCATAGTGACCGGTCGTTCCGCTGGTCGTTCCGCTGTTCGGTCGATTTGTATATTAGGCTTTTATTAGGTAGGATACTCCCACTGAAATCAGACTCTGATAAATAAATTGCATGTGGAATCATAAAATTCTTGAATCAGAAAGAATATATGCATCCCTATGTTCATAACAGTGTTATTTACAATAGCTAAGATCTGGAAACAGCCTAAATGCCCATCAGTAGATCAATGGTTCATTTACAACATGGAATACTATGTCGCTGTATAAAAGAAGGATATCTTACTTACCCTTTGAGACAGCATGGAAAGACCTGGAGAGTATTATACTAAGAGAAATAAGCCAGTCAGAGAAAGACAAATAACATATCTCACTTATATGTGGAATCTAATGAATAAAATAAACTGAATAAAATAGGTCCAGAGACTTGGAAGCATGCAGCAGACTGAAAAATCTCAGAGGGAAGAGGGGTGGAGGGGCAGGAAGAGATTAACCAAAAAACTTATATACATACTAGAGGCCCGGTGCACAAATTCATGCATGGGTGGGGTCCCGAGGCCTGGCCTGTGATGGGGCCGATTGGGATCATCTCACCATGTCCCGATTGAGGCTGATCGGGGCCGGCTGGTAGAGGGGAAGGACTGCAGGAGGTTGGCCGGCTGGCTGGTGGGAGAGACCACAGGAGGTTGGCCGGCTGCAAGAGGTTGGCTGTGGGAGCAAACTGACCACCAGGAGGCAGCTCCTGAGCTGAGCACCTGCCCTCTGGTGGTCAGTGTGCATCATAGCAACCAGTCAACCGGTCGTTCGGTCTACCAGTTGTAAGGGTTGTTTAGGCTTTTATATATATAGATATGCATAACCCATGGACACAGAGAATAGTGTGGTGAAGTCCTGGGGTGGGGCAGGAGCTGAATGGAGGAGCATAAAGAAGGGAGAAATTGGGGGACATCTGTAATATTCTCAACAATAAAAATAAATTTAAAAACAAAACAAAAAACTTGAATTAATAGGATTCTAGAGACATAACAATTGACATGCTTTAGAAACAGCTCCAGAGTGAAAGTGAAGAGTGAAGACTCACCCACTAGAGTTGGTGGAAAGTACAAAAATCATGGTAACATTCATAAATGGCATGCATATTTATTTCTTAGTGCATAATTTAAACATGTGCTTTTACCATAAATGTTATCTTCATTCAAAGAAATGATTTCTGCCTCTTGTTTATGTCTCATAGTCTGTCTTTCACCTTCAGAGGCAAGTGCATCTCTGATCTTCATTTCACTTAAAAATAAATCTTTTCCATTTCACTTATGACTTCTGGGTTCCTTTCATTGAAAAATACGACTGATTATCTATCTTCTGTTTGAAATAAACTCCTTACTCTGAGTTTTCTTTTCTGGTCTTAAGTAGTCCATCAAGGTTGAGAGGTTTAAATAGGCTGAGAGAGCCCTTCAGCGGATTCAAGAACACCCAGGAACAGGCTCAGAGCCTGTGTCTCCAATTATTTATTCTGAGTTCTTCCACCTGGACTTATTTTAAAATGCAAGTGCCCCATTATTCATTCCCCTGTTTATAAGCAAATAAATAAATAAATCCTAACTCAAGGTCTGAAGATCTTAAGGAGAATTGCACTTAACACAGCTTGGATGGCAAGTCTTTTCATTGTGTTCAATGATGTCTACAGCCAGCTATCTGGAGTTTAGGAAATTATAGAATTTCTCAAAAAAAAAAATCCTGGTGCTGCCAAAAAAAGGAAAAATATTAATGTGTTACCATGGAGAACCTATAGATGTAAGTTTAATTCTGTATCCCAAAGCCTTCATTTCCTCAATTGAAATACTGACACAGTAATTCTTACTTCAGAAAGATGTAGTGACAAATAAGATATCAAATTTAAATTACCTGGCACTTAAGTGTTCACTCTCTTTTATTCCTTAGCATTCATAAAGGGAAACCAGTTACATTTATGCCTTTTCTATGTGATGTGTTATAAATATACTTATAAATTTGGAGTCCATGAATACATTCACTTCCAAGTGAAATAACTTTGTTTTTGACCAATATGAGGATGGAGTAGGTCTGGGAAATCTCTCAAATTTATCTCATCATTAAATCTCCCTGGGATAATTTTCCTTTTCATCTGAGTTTCATGCCTTCCTCCACCTTTGAACATTGAAATGCTTCCTACTTTTTTATTCTCTTCCAACTAGTATAGGTCTGTATAAATATTACATATACCTATCAATACAGTCATACCAGTTATCTTTCTTATCCAGTTAAATTGCAAGAGTTTATTTCTTTTTTTATCTCTAATTTGGTGCAGGATTATGTGTTATATAGCAATATCTTGTTAAATACTTTTTAAAAATCCCCCCAAAAGTTCTAAATAGAAGAAAATAAAATATTTATACTTTTTTGAATTAGTACTATCTATACTAAGTACTTTACATGGATTATCTCCTTTAAACTAAAAACAAACCCATAAGGTAGGTATAATTGTTATTGCAATTTTACATATAAGGTAACTAAAGCATCAAGAAATTGCCTTGACAGCATGGCTCAGTGATTGAGCATGGACCTATAAGCCAGGAGGTCACAGTTCAATTCCTGGTCAGGGCACATGCCTGGGTTGCAGCCTCCATTTCCATTGTGAGGTGTGTAGGAGGCAGCCAATCAATGATTCTCTCTCATCATTGATGTTTCTATCTCTCCCTCTCCCTTCCTCTCTGAAATCAACAAAAATATATGTTTTTTAAAAGAAACGAAGTAACACCATGTTATCACATGACTATGATGAAGTAGATTTCAGATTCAAACACAGGCAGTCTGCTTCTTAAGCCTCTGCTATTTTATTAATGAGTCTTATATTTCCTTTGTCTTTCCCCATCCTCGCTTCAAGTCCTATGAGGAGGATACTTCAAGAACACTATTTATAAAAGCAGATGGCTTGTCATAGGCAAAAAAATATGTTAGAACATAATAATAAAACATAGAAACAAACATCACGTACATGAAGTATATTAGTTGCCTATTGCTACCCTAAGGAATTACCACATACTTAGTGACTTAATACTACATGAATTTATTGTCATATAGTTATGGAGGTCACACATGTGAAATCAGTCACACCAAGCTAAAGCCAAGGTGTCAACAGATCTATATTCCTT
>NW_005871736.1:139054-140274 GCF_000147115.1 Myotis lucifugus | reverse complement strand
AGATATGGGTTTTTTGTTTGTTTGTTTGTTTGTTTAAGGGTTGGAGTCTAATATAAAAAAGAAAGCTGAAAGCAACAAATGCATTGGCAAGCTTGGCCTAAGGAAAATATGAAACCACATCTGCTGAGAAAGCTCATGTGAAAATCCAGAAGTACTATGGATGCCAAGGAAATAAAATGAAATTTTCAGAGTATTTGTACTTCTAGTAATCACAGGACTATGTCCTGGCATTTGCATATATCTTTTATTTTATCTTCAATTCTTGTTTAAATATGTTTTCAGAAAAACTGCATTCTTGTATGTGGCTATTATCACTGTCACACTAACAGCTTTCTCACCTGTTTTTACATCTGTCGCATTCTCTGTCCTGGGACAAGTTTGGCTGTGCTGTCAGCCTAGAACAGGGGTGGGCAAACTTTTTGACTCGAGGGCCACAATGGGTTCTTAAACTGGACCGGAGGGCCGGAACAAAAGCATGGATGGAGTGTTTGTGTGAACTAATATAAATTCAAAGTAAACATCATTACATAAAAGGGTACGGTCTATTTTTTTAGTTTTATTCATTTCAAACGGGCGGGATCCGGCCCGAGGGCTGTAGTTTGCCCACAGCTGGCCTAGAATGAAAAAGGAAACAGGAAAGGGAGGAGCAGGGAGGGGACATGGTTAAGAACAGAGGCTAGATTCTAAGATAGACTTGGAGTTGAGACTTAGCTTTACCACTTGCAGGCTATGTGTCCTTGAGCAATTTATTGAATTTCTCTGAGCTGTTTCCTCATCAGTAAAATAGAGATAATAAATTCTATCTCATGGGGGTGCTGAGAGTTTTAAATGAGATCTCATGCATAATGAATCTTAAATAGAGATTCATACATAAAGACATTCAGGAATTTTAGCCAAAAATATGACTGTAACTTTTATATATCACCAAGTAGTTCTTAGGAGTCAGCTCTGTGCTAACTACTTTACATGTGTACATTTTTTAAAATATGTTTTATTGAGGTTTTTTGGTTTTTGTTTTTGTTTTTTTAGAGAGAGCAGAAGGAAGAGGGAGAAAGAGAGAGAGAAACATCAATGATAGCAAAACATTGATCAGCTGCCTCTTATACACCTCCTACTGAGGATTGAGCCTGCAATATGGGCATGTGCCCTGACAGGGAATCGAACCAGTGACCTGTCGGTGCAGGGAACGATGCTCAGCCAACTGAGCCACACCAGTCAGG
>NW_005871736.1:129209-136651 GCF_000147115.1 Myotis lucifugus | reverse complement strand
ATCAGGCCGGAAACCGGCTATCCAACATCTCCCTTAGGGGTTCCGGATTGTGAGAGGGTGCAGGCCAGGCCCAAATGACCCCACCAGTGCATGAATTTGTGCACTGGGCCTCTAGTTACAAAATAAAAATGTGTTCTGTTTTATGTTTAAAATATTGATTTCTTAATTTGTGGTTGGAAAAGTGGGGGGGGGGCATCTTATACTCAGAAAAATATGGTAATTTTTAACTCAATGGAGATATTCATTCACAAACAGTAGCCTGTGTCATGCGGCAAAGGCCATTGACACAAATGCTACCAGAAGTACAAGCCAAACAATTGTATGTCTCCCTGGATACCAGCACAGGACAGGTCAAGACCAAGAAGCAAATTTTTCTCCATAACCTCTAATGCAGATTTTTCCATAAACTCTGAATCTTTGAATCAACTCCAGGGATGAGGAGAGTAGGGAGAAACAATTCTATATTTGATTTTAAGCTCAAAATGATTGCCTAGTGCCTTTTTCCCTAGAATGAATCAATTTCAGAGTCTGATCCTGGATATAATAGGAGCTTGAGATAGAAATTAAGTTCAGTTATGAGAAAAGAGTCACTTTTTTGCACACTTGATTTCTTAGCCCATGAAAATAGTGGTCTACATTATGCAACTCTCATTGACTGTACAGAATAGGTTTTATTTCCATATAGTAGAAGAATAAACTTTGTATAGGAGAAATTATATTTTTAGCCTAACACTCATGCAGACACTGTGACTGCAGTTAGGGTGACCTGTTGCCAGATGTATGGTGGGTCCTGGTTATCTGTATAGCAGTTCAGTGGTTCTCAAATATTAAGGTGAATAAGGGGCTTATTAAGTCTGCCTTACACCTCAAAGATTCTGATTTTGTATGTCTTTGGTGGAGTGCAGAAACCTGAAGCTCTTTCATGGTATCTTCATTATTTTGATACTGGTTACAACATCCAGCAAGGCTCATTCCAAGTAAAAGAAAAAAAGGGAGAGGGAAGGACAGAAACATATGACCAAGTATTAAAAATGATTACCGTATATACAAATAGTTATTAGGTAGTAGCATTATAGTCATTCTTTAAGGAAAGACATATACTATTGTGATATTTAGGAGAATATAAATAGCTTAATTTAAACTGTTGGATTGTCATTATATTTATCGGTCATTGTCCAGGCAACTACAGCAATAAACCAATCATCATGAAAGTAATACAAAACTTATTAGAATAAATATAAAATGCAAACATTACTAAAATATATGAATTCTTTGTAATAATAATTATTTTACAAGTCAATCACATTAGGAAATATGTGTTGACTAAAGGAGTAAAGGGAAATTGTTTTAAAACAAATTTAAGAACCTCAACTAGCAGTTTAGTGAGCAAAATAAGGCAGTTTACCGGCTGACTGGAAGGATGGGCTGTTGTTTCTAACAACTCCCCTGAAATGAGCCATCCTGGCATTGGCCAGAAGAAAGGTGATTGAAACCTTTACTGATAAGAAGCAAATTAACTATGGCAAGATTCTGCTAGCCCCTTAGCATGTCTTCTTCTCTCCTCTCTCATGTTCTGTAGGAACAAAAGCTTTTTTCAGTCAAGTAAAGTCACAAGGCACTTTGTCAGTATATTAACACAATACTATTGTCCTCAGAGTTGCTCAACATTTGTAGGTGGGGTGAACTGGCTCAGATTACCCAGGAAAGTCTCACATTATGAGGAAACCCTTAACCAAGCAAACCAAGATAGTTGGTCACCTTACTACAGAAGATACCTTATCTTATGAATGTTCTACTCAGAAAAATATGAAGACATTCATAATAAAATACTATTTTGAATACTATTCATGAGCTGTCTCTTTTCCTTTCCCAGCACAGACTTTCAATAGTCTTCCCAAAGCATCCATCTACCTGGGGCATTGCAGTTGAACTGTGCTTTGGGGAGAACTAAAACGTTTGGCATTTGATATGAAAGGGAATCTTGGTGAAGAAACAATGTAATGTTTGGCTTCAGAAATGTAACTCAGGGCTATTGGAAGGATAGTTTTGCCACTATCAGTATCATGCCTTGAATTGATAATGTTTCCTCCAGCCTATGTTCTGAGACAGCATTTGCAAGATTGCTTTGTTCCCTCTGTATCTCCTTGAAAGAGGACAGAAAGATGTAGACTAGTCCTCTCTATCATAGAAATGATCTTCCTCCTGTCTTTAAGAGCCAAGTTAGTTTTATGATATAGACATTATAGATATTGAGGCAGCAAAAGAGTTCCTCTTCTTGACCTGAGACATTCAAAGAGAACAAGTGAAGTGGGATGTAGGAGGAAGACAAGCATGAGTATGTCCTATCTCCAGGTACCACCAAGAAAGAGTGTCCGCACTGTCTGCGTAAGATTCAAGGAGGAAACCATTTCAACAAATGTCTGTAACAATATGAGGTGTTGACAGATCAAGGTAACAGGTGGCACAGAGGACCCTAAGTTGAAACCTTCCCAAGTCACCCTCAATTCCCATGTCACATGGATAAGTTGAGAGCCAATGGGCCTGCAAAGATGTGTACTATGGGTAAGCAAAGTCCGTCCTCCCTCTGCCGGAGTCTACGGGAGGATCTTGAGGCTAGTACGTCAAATAGAGAATCTGGCAAAATGCGTAAGGTTCTCCAGTCAGTGGAAGTCAAGGTGTGTGGGTGCCACAGAGGGCATTATCAGAGTTGTCATAATAATAATAATGAGTTCACCAGCTACAGACTTAACCATCAGAAGATATCAGGGTTCTGATTACCCAGTTGCACATGAGTTTGCTTCAACAGTTAGCGAAAACCAGGTTCGATTTAAAAAAAAAAAAAGGTCTAGAGACTCCTTTTCTAACTCAAGATCCCTAAGCCCCATAACTGTCCACCCCCCCCCCACCCACACACTAGACCTCACCTCACCTGTAAGGGACAAGTAGGAAAAAGGGGCGTCTCAGTGTTTAATAATCTGAAAAATGTTGTCCAAGAAAGACTTAATTCTGCCAGACTTAATTCTAGTAGATCAGACCAAGCTTTAAAACAAATTTGACATATTTTTTTCTATGTTCCAGAGACTGAATGTTGAGAAAGAAGTGCAAGTCATTGACTAAAAATAGCTGCTTTTTTTTGGGGGGGTGGCTCTCAAACATCCTTGGTGTAGCATAAGCTAGTGCCGTTTTTTTTAGGGTGTATATACACTGACCCTTTTTCTTTAGTACAGAATCAGTTCCCTGGTCTGAGAGAGGCTGCTATCTGTTCACCCAAGTCTCTTTTCCCTTTTCCCTAGGCAGGCAGTAGCACTATATCTACAAGACTTTGCATGTCATGCCAGTAAGTCCTGGTTAAATGAATGTGAGTGAATGGAGACATATCACTTACTGTTGGGCTAATTAAAACTTTACCACCATACATCTTTTTCATTTTCCTTCCACTGGTTGGATACAGAAAACTCTCAAGCAGGTAGTCATGGCCTGGCAGCCACTCACCTACCCAGATCACCTTTACCAGACTTCAGCTTATGTTAGGAAGTTTATTTTACTGAATTAAGACACTGGAAATTTAAGATTTATTTTTATAACACTTAGCTTTACCCTAATTGATACATATGGAAGGGGAAGTGGGAGTGTCATGAGCACTCTGGTTGAGTATAGTCTTTCCTATAAGTCACTTGATTTCCTGACCCCCAATAATATCAGGGGTGCCTGATGGAGGCCAGGACCCTAGATGGACAGTTGGCCCTCTAGGTTCCCGACATCAAGTAACCACAGTGAGCCAACAATGCGACTATGCTGTCAACTGAGCTTTAATTACTTGCAAATTACAAACACATCAGAACACACACACACAAGCACCATATTGGGAGTTAACAAACCGAAAGTCCGAGGGTGTCAAATGCCCTCCAGTCCAGGCTATTCACAGAGCAGTGGTTACTGGTCACTCAGAGTCATAGAGGGCTCAGCATCCAGGGGGGTCCATGTCTTGCAAGGAAGACTGCTGACCTAGCTGAAGACAGCAAGGCCCCGGAATAATCAATGGCCACCAAGCCAGACACAGGGCTGTCAGCAAGGCTCATTTGAGGAGGACGAAGAGCAAGTGTCCCCGTGCTTAGTTCACTCTTATCCTTCTTGGGGAGGTGCCTCCCTTCACCTGCACTTGTTAGATTAGCTGTGGTCTCTGGGGATTAGCCCTCGAAGTTCAAATGAAAATATTTGGCACCGTCTGTGGAGATGCTTGGTCACCGTTACCACTTACCCCTGTGGGTTGCCTCCCTTTTGCTGGCGGCCCAGGACTCTGCTGTTGGCCCAGACTTATTTGTGTTCAGATGTAGGGTTCAAATTCAAATTGAAATAGTTATCCTGACTCTGCTCTCCACAGGGAGTGGGTAAGATGATTGGAATAGGACTGATGGGTTCAGGAAGGAGGAGGAAACCAGATAAGGAGATTCTTAAAGTCTCATCAGTGCGGATCTTAAACCTGAAAAGTACTTAGTAATCAGGACCATCTTGGTTAAAAAAATAACATAAATCTAACTCAAACTAGTTTAAGCTAAAGAGATAATTAAATCATCTGTTCTTTAAATCATAAATTCCAGAGGAGAACCTTATACAACTGGAAACGAACTGTGATATGATGTTGCTCTTCTCTCTCTCTCTCTCTCTCTCTCTCTCTCTCTCTCTCTCCCTTCATTCAGCCTTTCCTTAACAAAAGATCCCAAAGCAGAGACTGATTGGTCTCTGCTTTTCTCATCGCCAATTGTTGTGTCCAGAGGGATGAGGTGCTCTCAATGTCCAGCCCAGGTCACATGCCCACCCTTCTGACAAATTTCCAAAGGCAAAGGTATATGGCAGATAGAAATAACATCTACCACAGTGTTTAAAAAAGACACATATGCAAGAGAATTACTCAAGCTTGTGAAAGCCATAGGGTAGCAGGTCGGGTTTCCTTCACAGAATAGGGAATTTGTTTTGACAACTGTCAGAGACTGCCTTAATTTCCCATTGGCTTTGGTTTTACTAAATTTAGACAGGTTCTTGCTTGACTATTGGCCCCTGACCTCTTTTTTTTTTTAGAACATTACTTTAAAAAAAGTTACAATTGCAAATTCTTCCTCTGCCCCTTTGAAGTGTAAATTTCTGTAATCCAGGAAGGTCTTTCTGAAGGAACTGAAACCCATCCCCTAGCCTTGGGTCTCTGTGGGAGGGCAGGAGTCTTTCCTCAGTAAGTGCCAATTAACAAACTCAGATGAGCCCATCACATGGACCAGCCTCCCCACTGGTACCCTCTCCTGCTTTTCCACTTGTTCACTTCAGTGCTTAGAACTTTCTTGCCTTTTGTTTCAGTGGAATTAGTTCAGTTTCTGTCCCTTACTGGAACAGTTTTGGATCTTCTTAGCCTGTCTAGCCGTCCTGCTCTGGTATAGTTTTCCTTTATACAAAATATCTAATTATTCGGTGGTCAGCTCATCCTTTTGAGGCTTGTTTTTAAACTGTCTCAGTGTTGTTCTTTAGCAGCCTTTATACCATGGCTACCTCATCCCTATTACTAAGACACGACCCTTTTGCAGTGGTCTTTATTGAATGCCACTTGTTTCCAATGAGGTTAAATGCTAAGCATTGGTGAACTCAGGAAGTTGTTCCTGGTATTCTTTCCCTGACCACGGACGTTCCCCTGTATGTGTGCACAGATCGATCCCTAGCCAAGACCTAAGGGAGCCCCCACACAGATTTCTAGAGCTCTTTAAGCATATGGCTCCCTTCTGTAGAGTTCTTGGCCCTGCAAAATTTAGCTGCCTTGGTCTCCTAGATCCTTTTATCTCTGACTCCTCACCTGCAGCTCTGTTTAGATCTGACTTTCCTGCTTTGTTGTCTGGAAATCACCCCGAGACAGACAGCCAGGGGGGAGAGGAACTCCCTTCATTTGTTTCTCTTCTCTCAAGGATCACCACCTCTCCATGGAATGTGGTCTAGTGACTTAAAAAGGTTGTTTCAAATGTCTTTTTCTCCCTAGTTTTTGATGGTTAATGGTGGGAGGCCAAACACTGCCTTCTTTGCTTGGTAGACAGACATGTTCCATAATTTGAAATGGTTATTTGATCATGGACATCAAAAGCTTTGTGCCCCAAAACAACTCAGAAGTTTGCTAACCTTTGGTGTTTATGTAAAGTACCCCTTTGTTTCCATTTTGAAAAGCATTGAGTTTCCGACATCAGTTCATAAATACACAGCTGGTCAATTGTTTGAAGTGACTTAAATCAAATGCAACTTGATATAAATATTCAAATATATTCAAATACATTTCAAGCAAAGACATGGTATATATTTAGAGATTATGTTTAGACCTGTGCTATATAAAAATCCTTTACAGTGTTTATTTAAGGATTTGCATTTTAGCTAGTCTTCATTTCTAAAAATAAATAAATATGAATGCTAATTGAATAGCTATAAAATTTTCACAGAGGGGCTACTAACACTGTGCATGCATCATGAAGATTTTTCCATACTATTGAATTTATTTTTTTAGACCTCCAAGCCAAGCTCATTGTTTCTATAGTTGCCAGGCTTTTTAATTCAAAGACAGCAACTACATCATGTCTATGAGTTATTAAGAGTCAAAATAAATATATTGAATGATGAGGTTCAGGGCTTATAATAGGCCAGTCATTCCTGCTAAGACTATTGAAGTGAGCAGAGTTCTAATTGGGCCTCCAATAGCCACACCCTGGTGTACATGCCCAGTGAAAGTCTTTCCCCTTGAGCATGGATGGGGCTCATGAATATGCTGATCTCACTCCTGTGATTAATTTCCATGATACCAGTGGTGAAGGGAGTCTGAAAATGTAATTAAGTTACTAATCCATTTGATTTGTAATTAGTCAAAAGAGAGATCATCCCAGATGGACCTGACCCAATTACGTGAGCCCTTTAGAAAAGGACTTAGGTTTTCTCAGAGATCAGAGGTTCTCCTGTTGTCCTAAAAGTAAACTGCCATGTTGTGAGAAAAGGACTTGTGAAAGGACCACATCACGATGAACTGTGAGAGTCTTCAAGGGGCTATTGGTGGTGGATAAAACAAGAAAACAGGTATGTCAGTCCTACACCCAAAAGGAATCAATTTTATTTCAATAAGTAAAACAAGCTTGTAATAACACCCTGAGTTCCAGGATGGAAATCACCCTAACCAAAATCTTTAAATAAAACTTTGGGAGATTTTGAGCTGAGAACCCAGGTATGCTATACCGGGACTTCTGACCCACAGACACTGTGAGATAATAAGTGTATGTGATTTTAAACTAGTAAATCTTTTGGTATCCTATATAATAAAAGCATAATATGCAAATAGACCAAACAGTTGGCAGGGGGTAGAGCCAGCAAGCAGGAGGCACCAGGCCAGGCAAGGCACGTGGCAGTGGACAGAATGAGGGGACAGCAATCGGGGG
>NW_005871736.1:1197-128421 GCF_000147115.1 Myotis lucifugus | reverse complement strand
AGTTGCGGAGATTGTGCAAGAAAAAGTCCTGCCTCTTACTCGGAAGTGCCTGTGGGCGAGGGAAGAGATAGAAAAAAAAAGAAAATTAAGTAAACAAATACGATTTTTAAAATATATTTTTATTGATTTCAGAGAGGTAGGGAGAGAGAGAGATAGAAACATCAATGATGAGAGAGAATCATTAATGGGCTGCCTCCTGCATGCCCACACTGGGGATTGAGCTGCAACCCAGGCATATGCCCTGACCTCGAACCGAACTATAACCTCCTGGTCCTTAGGTCAAAGCACAACCACTAAGCCATGCCAGCTGGGGAACAAATATGATTTCTGACAGTGAAAAATACTATCCAGGAAATTAACAGGCCTGCATGAGAGAGACACCTGCTTCATGCCCAGAGTTTCCCACTTAGTTTCCTGAACTGCCCTGTTTTGTCAACAGCTGCCTTTTTGGCCTGTTCTCAGTTGATGATAAATGTGGAAGATGATGACATTATTTATAATGAGGATGACTACATCATCACATAAGTAAAATATAATGTGATCACAATATTATAATAGTAACCACTACAAGTATACATCCATTTCTTTTCTCTATGCCAGGCATGGTTATAGTTGCTTAACATATATTCTCTCATGTAATCCATTCAACATCCCTGTTACTTGAGTAGGCCTTGAAGTAATTTTTTGAAATGTATAATATAGTGTGATATTCAAGTATGTAACAACCAGTAGGGCCTGGCCACTGGCCAATCAAAGAAATTAAGAGTGAATGTCAGGGAGAGAATGTCTCAAAACGGTGGAATTCAAGCTGAGAGCCAAATACTGAAAAGGAGCCAGCCATGAAACCATCTATAACAGGTGAGCTCAGAAAGATGAGCCAGATTAGTTTATTTAAGACCATTCAGGTCCATTGCATGAAGTAGAATTTTATTTGGGAGTGAAATAGGAAGCTTTTAAAAGCTTTTGAGCAGAAAAATGATATGATTTAATTCACTATTTCAAAAAAACCACTGTGCTCCCCGCTGTTTTGGCCTCTACGATTTAATAGCCAGCATATTGTCAGGAGCTTTTATTAAGGGGCTCCTTTACAGCACTTTCCTCTACCGGCCTCCCAGTAGTGTCCCCAGTCAGCCTCTCCAGTAAAGAAAATTTAGTCAACCTGCTACTACCTATCTCACAGCTGATACCCTACTTCTTTGAAACTTTCCAGTCCACTCAGATGACTTGAATACTTGTTACATTTCTGAGCATACTAATGGTTGATCTTTATGGCTCTACTTCTTGGAGAAACTGGATGAGCTACTCTATATTTTAGCACAGCTGCACGTAGAAGAATGTAGGCTAGATTGCCACCGAGCTAGAAGCTAAATTAACTGCTGCTATGTCTGCATTATTCTGTCCCATGCCTTCCATTTAGTGCAGTGTTTTGATGATGTCATATTTTTGGCCAGTATCTAAATCATACAGCGTTTCTGACACAGAATTGTCATTACATGACTCAAAGAGGTTGGTCTGTAACGATCAGTTTTATCTGGATCGTGTGGAGGACAGTTTAGGG
Organism: Myotis lucifugus; assembly: GCF_000147115.1. Classification (NCBI taxonomy): domain Eukaryota; kingdom Metazoa; phylum Chordata; class Mammalia; order Chiroptera; family Vespertilionidae; genus Myotis; species Myotis lucifugus. The sequence goes on along the minus strand of NW_005871736.1, from coordinate 126,863 downwards.
CTATGTGTGTTCTTCCTGGTTTATTTTTAGCCCGGAGCAGTGCTTTAAGGAGCTGTCCTGCTCTGGCACCACATCTGAGGTCCGCATGAAAGAATCATCTTGGAGCACAGAGCTCACAAACTTGGTGTTCTGAACTGCTCTGTTTTGTCATTGCTACATCTCATTCTTTAAAAATTCTTTACTTCTTGGCCTCTTTTTCATTCAATGATGATGATCTACACTAATAAAAGAGAAACATGGTAATTAGCGTAGGACCTCTACCCTTCCCATTGGCTAATCAGCATATCCTTATGCAAATTAACTGTCAGCCAAGATGGCGGCTGGCAGCCAGGCAGCTGGAAGCGAACATGAGGCTTGCTTGCTCCAGTGACTGCAGACTCCAACATTCCCCGCCTGACTTGCCGGCCTCTGAGCTGCAACTCTAAGAAACATTGTAACAAATATAGAAGCTAAACAAAACCCCAGAAACCAGCTTTCAGCCGGCCGGGATCTCAGAGCTGGAGTTATACATTGTTTCGATTATAGAACGCAAACAACCCAGATACTTGCTTTCAGCAGTGGAAGCCTCAGAGCTAGAGCCAGAGCTAAAGCTGGCCCAGAATAAAAAAAAAAAAAAAAAAGAAAAAAAGGAGCGGTTGGGAGCTTCAGTCACCCGCCAGCCTGAAAGCAGCCCTCAGCTCCTCACCCAGACTGGCCAGGCACCCCAGTGGGGACCCCCACCCTGAAGGGTGTGTGACCAGCTACAAACAGCCATCTCACCTCATCCAGGCTGGCCAGGCACCCCAGTGGGGGCCCCTGATCCAGGACACCCTTCAGGGCAAACCAGCCGGCCCCCAGGCCTCTATCCTATATAGTAAAAGGGTAATATGCCTCCAAGCACCAGGATCAGCGGAGCTGCGAGGCCTCCTGACACCGGATCAGCGTGACAGGGGGCAGCGCCCAAACCCCTTGATCGCCCAGCGGCTCTGTGTGTGACAGGGTGCAGCGCCCCAACCCCCCTGATGGGCCCTGCTCTGTGTATGACAGAGGGCAGCACCCCAACCCCCTGATTGGCCCTGCAGGGTACAGAGCCCCAACCCCCCTGATTGGCCCTGCTCTGTGCGTCACGGGGTGGTGCCACAACTTCCCCATCGACCCTGCCTTGAGTGTGATAGGGGGCGGTACCCCAACCCCCCAATCAGCCCTACCCTGAGTGTGACTGAGGGTGGCATCACAACCTCCCAATCCACCCTGCTCTGTGCATGACAGGGGCGGCGCCCCAACTCCCCAATCAGCCCTGCTCTGAGCCCGACCAGGGGCTGCACCTAGGGATTGGGCCTACCCTCTGCCACCCAGGAGCAGGCCTAAGCCAGCAGGTCGTTATCTCCCGAGGGTCCCAGACTGCGAGAGGGCACAGGCCGGGCTGAGGGACCCCCCCTTCCCCCCCTGAGTGCGCAAATTTTTGTGCACCGGGCCTCTAGTATAATTATAACAAACACCACAAGTATACATCCAATGTTTTTCTCTGTGCCAGCTATGATAAGAGTTGCTTAACACATATTATCACTTATAACCCAGTCAACACCTCTATGACTTGAGCACCATTTTAAACCCATTTTATAGAGGGGAAAAACTGAGGTGTGGAGGCTAGAAGATCATCACACAGTTTGTGAGAAGTGAACCCAGAACTTACACTCAGAATGTTCTAACATGAAATCCCATGGCCTTGACCAGCCATTCCTTCCTGAACTGCTGGGTGTTCTTGTCCCTCCAATCTACAAGGGGAGACTTAACCTGATGTACTCATAGATTCATGTAGGAAATCATGCTTCCAGCGCTACCTTGTCTTGAGAAAATCCTTCCAGCATACTCTCTTTCTGAGTAACAGAGGCACATCCTGTTTTTATGACTTACCCAGAATGTGTCTTACCAGGCTTTCTTGCTTGAAGCCAATTACAGTGGCTCATAGATCAAATGGAAACAATGCTATGAAAACTTTGTAATGCATATAAACTGATTTATGATTAAATTACTCTGTAAGAGCCAAAAGAGTTTCTCTAGGGGGCAAGAAATATATTGTTTAGTTGATTAATACTCACGAAAAAGGATTTAAATTCATTAAAAATATAATTTTAACTCAATCTGCTATTCTTTAACACAACCTTAAAAAATAGTTATAAAATATTAATTGAAAAGAAATTTATGTGTTTAAGTAATACTGTTTGGATTTGCACTTTGTCAGAAGTAAATTATACTTGTATTGCTTAGCCAAGAAACACTTAACAATTTTGTAAAAATCTTTTTTTTTTTAAATCATAATGTTAGGAAAAGTAAAAGAGTTTTCCTCTTGTAGAATTTTCTAGATTGGCCTAGTATTTGTATTTAAATATGAAAAAAAGTATTCTCCACTGGTAAACCATAGTAAAAAGAATATTCACATTCATTTTACACAGATGATTTGAATTTCCTTTATGTTATGTATTCATTTAATCTTCTTTTTGTAACTGGCCTATTTTATCTTTTTTTTCCTTACCTATTTGTCATTGAATAGCATGTCAAGGCAATTTATGCTTCTTAAACAGCAGGTAGTATGTATTTTCTGGTTAACTTCTAATGGATGCAGACTTCAATGAAAAATATGGAAATATTTTTAAAAGTACCAGTATTCAGATATATTCTATCCCCTGGCTGACCACAGTACCCCAACTGAGTGATTATATTGTTACAAAGGAGATAATTCTTTAAATGATATTGCAGCATCATAACACAGTGAATGGTTTAACAGTAGTCAAGACTAACTAATCTCTGCATCTTTCTATATGCATGCACATAGGTAAACATCAACCTTTCATCCTCAGAAATTTTTTTGTAAATAAATAGATGGAATTTTTTTCAGTGATAGCTCCGGATTTGAGTACTTGTTACAATGAATAAATTAAAAATACGTCAACTAGTGGAAATAAATATCATTTAAAAAATAATTTTGTCTCGGTTTTAATGGCGATAGTATATTTTGAATGCATTTCTGACAAATCTATTTGAAATATTTTCCCTCTACTATGTATACTGAGTTTATTTTATGACTGATTTTTCCCCTTTGCTTTATAATCTAAGGCATACGAATTGCTAATGGAAAGAATATGATAAATATATTACAAAAGGTATGTTCCCTTCTATTTCCGTTTGGCTATCCAAGCAATTTTTCAAAGGTTTGTTATAGTTGAAAGCATACATTAAAATGATAGTGATGGTTTACTTTTAAAAAGTAGAAGGCATTTTGAAAATATTACTTGTTAAAATGCAGGACAGCAGGGACAGTTGGCAGTGAGAGTTATAAAAATTTTTTATTCATGTTGATTCACTCTGTACTGATCTTGTTATCAACTCATGACATTTATATAAAATCCAATGAAATAAACTTTTAGTTTATTCTATTGCCACAGAAAAAGTGACTGAGAATTTTCTAAATGTGCAATTCAAATACAGCTTAGTTTTAGTTGCATAAACTGGGACATAAAATTTAAGTGATATTTCTCTGGAACAATATTGATTCTTGGAAATATAGTGACTTGGATATGCTTACTTCGCTATTTGTGTACATATGTGAAAAGATGGTGTTTACTTCTTTTTTATCAAAGTACATTATATTGGCATTTTCTCAACCTTCCAACTCTCCAAAAAAGCTGATGCACATAAAAACTATTAAGTGGCAAAGTATCTGATAAGTGCTTGCCTTCCAAGATAAATATGGTTAAAAAAATCTACAGCTAAAATTAAAGAAATAATTGTGTCTATTTCCAGTCCTTCTTGTGAGCCTTTCTGTTCTCTTAGCATCTTCATAGAGTGTGAATTAGGCTTATAGCTTCCCTAGTTTTTATTCATTTAATTCTATTTATTTCTCTTGAAGTCTCAAATGCTACTGAATCCATTATAATAACCTGGTTATAGCAGGAAAGGAGTAAAAGGGAGGGCTCGATAATATAGGCATGCCGTTTATATGGCTTTGCTAATTTAACACTCTCTAAGCCTATTCCTCACTGATTGATGAAGGAAGGGATTAGACCAGTGGCTCTCAACCTTGGCTGAACATTAGAATCACCTGGTAATCTTTTTCAAATCCTGATTTCTGGGCCTCATCCTCCGGAAATTCTGTTTCTTTGTTACTAATGTTGTGGCCCCACCCCATAAAAAGACACAGAATTTCCGGAGGATGAGGCCCAGAAATTAATATTTTAAAAAGATTCCCAGGTGATTCTAATGTACAGCCAAGGTTGAGAACCACTGGATTAGACAAAGGCAGATTAGACACATGCCCAGGACGGTCTGAGTGACCTGAGGAGGTGCCATGTCACCAGTCACACCTGGGAACAAATTAGTGGCTGGGATGGCTGTGGCCACTGCAAGCACGTGAAACCTGAATATTAAACCTCTACCAGGGGTCCTCAAACTTTTTAAACAGGGGGCCAGTTCACTGTCCCTCAGACCGTTGGAGGGCTGGACTATAGTTTAAAAAAAAAAAACTATGGCCGAAACTGGTTTGGCTCAGTGGATAGAGCGTCGGCCTGCGGACTGAAGGGTCCCGGGTTCGATTCCGGTCAGGGGCATGTACCTGGGTTGCGGGCACATCCCCAGTAGGAGATGTGCAGGAGGCAGCTGATCGATGTTTCTCTCTCATCGATGTTTCTGACTCTCTATCTCTCTCCCTTCCTCTCTGTAAAAAATCAATAAAAATATATTTAAAAACAAACAAACAAAAAAAACTATGAACAAATTCCTATGCACACTGCACATATCTTATTTTGAAGTAAAAAAGCAAAACGGGAACAAATACAATATTTGTATTTGCATGTGGCCCTCGGGCCGTAGTTTGAGGACCTCCTTCTTGCCTGCCCTCCTGTGACTCCTGTGGCAGGGGTATATGCCCCCTTCACCCACGTGGCTCACGGCCCTGTGGGCTCCACACAAAGGACTAATGGATGCTGAACTGGACCCAGCTGCAGCATGGAACAGAGGCTCTGGACACCGGTCTTCCTTCGGGCTCTGCTGGAACCCCACCTGAACCTCTTTCAGGACTGGTTGAAGGACCAGGGGACTTTAGAACCTGAGGAATGTAACTCCGCGCAAATAAAGCCTTTTACCACACTTCATTCTCCCATGGGGGCTTCTGAAAATTCTTATTTCATTGGTACGCCAAGCACCTCCACCCCATTCCCATTAGCAAAGGAGGGATTTGATTCTCTGGCAACAATGCATCACAGTTGTTTCCAATGACCTAATTACTCCACATTTTTATGAAACCAGATTGATAAAGACATCTGCCCTGTGATCCATTGGATAGTTTCCAATCTTAATTATTGGTGTTGATAGCAAAGCTTTCCCTGTAGATAGTGAAATAATGCTCAGGGATGATAGAAATGTCCTCTTGGGACAGGAGACCATTTCATTGTGCCTCTTGCCACTGTGAGTGCTTTTGTATAAATAAAATCAGGCCAAAATAAATGTCATACAGAGATATAAAGGGTAACACAAATTATTAAAAATGCAATCGTCAGATTCAGAGAGCTAAATAAAAGGGTGGAAGTGTCTAAATATTCAATATACTTAAAGTAAGCATGGGCTTTGGACTCAAACTTTCTGGACTTAAGTTCTAGTAGCTTCACCACTTATAAACTGAACACAGCCCTTAACTTTTCTGAGCCTAATCAATAAATGAGTAATATTAGCATCTACCTCAAAGCTATCAAGGACTGTGGTAGGCACGAGGGATGTAGGAGTAACAAAGGTTAATTTCTGACTTAATGGAATTCACATGGGGGAGAAGATAATACATAAAGACATAATTTATCAAGAGTTATATCAACAGAAATGATAGAAGATAGACTAGAGAGTGAAAGTACAAGAGGGCAGGTGGCTGTTAATATTTAGAAAAAGTGGCAGGGAAGATCTCACTCAGCCATGTAGCTATACTAGGGGAAAATTTTAGACAGAGATTAGGACATGGAAAGGCCTGAGCCAAGAACATGTGTGGTGTCTACAAATAATAACAGAGAGTGCATGACATTCAGCAAAATGAGAGAGTGGGAAAGCCTCATTTTTAAAATATATATTTTTATTTATTTCAGAGAGAAAGGGAGAGGGAGAGAGAGATAGAAACATCAATGATGAGAGAATCATTGATCAGCTGCCTCCTGCACTCCCCCTACTGAGGATCAAGCCCTCAACCTGGGCAAATGCCCTGACCAGGAATGGAACAGTGACCTCCTCATTCATGGTTCAATGTTCAACCACTTAGCCCACTGGTTGGCAAACTCATTAGTCAACAGAGCCAAATATCAACAGTACAACGATTGACATTTCTTTTGAGAGCCAAATTTTTTAAAACTTAAACTATATAGGTAGGTACATTGTTATTAACTTAATTAGGGTACTCCTAAGGCTTAGGAAGAACCACACTCAAGGGGCCAAAGAGCCGCATGTGGCTCATGAGCCGCAGTTTGCCGACCACTGACTTAGCCACACCAGCCCGGCCGCACAGGTTATTTTTTAACAAAGCGGCTATTGCTCCCTTAATGCAAAACAAATAAACAAACAAAAAAACCACCATAGTCCTGTGTTCCAAACCTTCTAATGGCTTCCTAACACACTTTGATAGGAAAGCTATTATCAACACCCCCATCAACCTGCATACATGATTTGGTTTCTGCTTAACTGCCTGACTTTATACCTCTTCCTCCTCATTCATTCTCTGCTTGAGTGACATTGAACTTTTTTAATTCTTCAAATATGATGGAGTATGCTCCTGCTGGAGTCAGACGCAAAATGTCATCTCTATCCCTTCTGCCATTTACTTTCTGGTCAGTGCATTCATTGGCAAAGCTTAAGAAAACCTTGGCTGGTGAGGAAGTCTGGTAAATGCCATCTGTAATATTCTGGTTTTAGTAATATAGAGGAGAGAAGAGATGAGCAACTGTGGAGTTAAGAACCAATAAACTACTATCCAGTGCCCTTGGCATAATATAAATTGCACAATAAATATTTATTGGGAAGGCAAAATGAATATGTCCTCCTCAAAGTTTCTCCTATTAATCAGCACCCCTCATAATATTATGAATAATACAGAAGCACAACTAATGGCAATGGAGGTGGTGATCTAAGAGTTGCATAATGAGTAGGTACAATATTTCTAAAAACTCACATACTAAACAAGTCAATACAATGAGACTCCCTTCTTATAGGTGAAAGTTGCATTAAAACATCTCACTGAGACATCAAAATTACAACCAAACTACAAAAAAAAAAACATCATTCAGAACCACCTGCAATCTACCTGAATGGTAGGAGAGGCAGAGAGCAAAACAGGCTGGTCCCACACCCACGTGTGGCGGATAAAAATCAGGAGGGGTATCTAAGCTGCGGAGGTCTCCCCAAAGGAACAAGGGACCCCAACCCCACACCAGGCCCCCATCCCAGTGCCAGGAAAAAGAGTCCCCATAACTTCTGGTTGTAAAACAAGCAGGTGTTGAGGCTGAGGGAGGCTGAGGCTGCTGGAGTCCCTGGCAGTTCCTCCTAAAAGGCCCAAGCGCAGACTTACTCTTACGCACTCCCTCTGAGCTCCAGCACTGGGGTAGTAGTTTGAAAGGCACCAGGGATATATGGGGAGGAACAGAATTGTCTGGCATCAGGTTGACAGCTGTGGGGACAGCTTTCTGTAAGACAAAAGTGCTGGCAGAGGTCATTGTTCCTTTTCTGAGACCACCCTAAAATGCCAATAGATGGGCACCATATTTGAGTCTCCATCAACCTGGTTCACACTGTTATACTTGATACTCCACCCCACCCAACTTGCAGGCCCACCCAATGGCTTTTCCATACAAATGGCTTGCCCTATCTCATGCTTCAGATTTTCCTAAAATCTCTCAAACAAGTAGCAACTGGCTTTAGCATGCCCTATACCTCTTGCCCCAGGCTCAGTACTAGGAGCAGCCATTTGATTAACAGCATGGCCTTGCCTGGGCACCTCCAAGCCCAGCACAGGTAGCAGCTATCTGCAAATTGCTCTGTGGCTCATGCCAGGTGGCTGCAGATAGAACACAGGCAGTGGCTGATCTTGGTCTGCACTTCCCTGGAGGCCCCAGAGCCAATCCACTCCAAAGACAACATTAAAATACCACCCAAATACCTTCACAAGTGACCCATTAAAGGGATGGACTCAGCGGGCCCCAGAACCCTGCTGAAGTAACTCCTGCTCCATGGAGTGGATCCCTGCACTGCTGGTTGGTGGTCAGCCAGTCCTTGTAGTTAATCAACATGGTGGTAAATCCCTCCCATTGGTGCGCCAACAGCATCAAGGCTCAACTACAAAAGGAGGATACAAAGAGCCTACAAGGGGTCTTACCTGGAGTGCCCAGTTTAGGTTATCAGGGAGATGGTGAAATTGGACCCAACAGAACATTTACTACATTAGGCCACTCTACCAAGCATGGGAGACATAGCAGCTCTACCTAATACATAAAAACCAACACAGGGAGGCTGCCAAAATGACAAAGAAATATGTCACAAATGAAAGAACAAAACAAAACTCCAGAAAAAAGATCTAAACAAAATGGAGCTAAGCAACTTATTAGATGCAGAGTTCAAATCACTGTTTATAAGGATGCTCAATGATCTCATTGAGAACTTCAACAAAGAGAGGAAACATAAAAAGAGGACTAGAAAACATAAAAAACAACCAATCAGACATGAAGAATATATTAAATGAAATGAAGAATACATTACAGGGAATAAACAGTGGAGTAGATGAAGCAGAGAATGAAATCAGGGATTAGTAGGATAAAGAAGCAAAAAGCACCCACTCAGAACAGCAAAATAAAAAAAATTTAAAAGAAAAATAATATAAGGAGCCTCTGAGACAACTTCAAGCATGTCAATATTTGCATCATGGAGGTGCTGGGAGGAGAAGAGAGAAAACAAGAAATTGAAAACCTGTTTTAAAAAATGACAGAAAACTTCTATTACCTGGTGAAGGAAAGAGACATACAAGTCCAGGAAGTGCAGAGAGTACTAAACAAGATGAACCCAAACAGGCCCACGCCAAGATACATTATAATTAAAATGCAAAAGATTAAAGACAAAGAGAGAATTTTAAGAGCAGCAAGAGAAAGACAATTTAGTTATCTACAAGGGAGCTCCCAACTGAGGCTGTCAGCTGATTTCTCAACAGAAACATTGCAGGACAGAAGGGTATGGCAAGAAATATTCAAAGTGAAGAAAAGCCAGGACCTATAACCAAGATTATTCTACCCAGCAAAGCTTTCATTTAGAATCAAAGACCATATAGCAGTGATGGCAAACCTTTTGAGCTCTGCGTGTCAGCATTTTGAAAAACCCTAACTTAACTCTGGTGCAGTGTCACATATAGAAATTTTTTGATATTTGCAACCATAGTAAAACAAAGATGTATATTTTTGATATTTATTTTATATATTTAAATGCCATTTAACAAAGAAAAATCAACCAAAAAAATGAGTTTGCGTGTCACCTCTGACACGCATGTCATAGGTTCGCCATCACTGCCATATAGCAAGCTTCCCATACTAGAAAAAGCTAAAGGAGCTCATCACCATCAAACCAGTATTACATGAAATATTAAAGGGTCTTCTTTAAGAAGAAGAAATAAAAAAATATGAACAATAAAATAGAAGTAAAAATATATATATATATTAATAAAAGCCTATGTGGTCGTCACACCCTCACGCGTGATGCCCTCACACCTTAACAATCCATCACCAGAAGGCTGCGTGCGCAGCAGGTGCACATGGATGGGTGGGGCTGTGTGCACGCATGGGTGGGCAGGGGCTTGACACTGCGTGCATGGCATGGAGGCGGGGCCCGTGGCTCTGAGAGGTGAGGCCTGGGGGTCCCGCGGCTCTGCGTGGTGCAGAGGCAGGTTCCCTGGCTCAGGCCTACTTCTTTGGGGCAATCAATTGCGGGGCTCTAGCACTGTGAGAGGGCATAGGCCAGGCTGGGGCACCCCCCCCTCTGAGTGCATGAACTTCGTGCACTGGGCTCTAGGATATATATATATCCTATATAATAAAAGCCTAATATGCAAATCGACCAACCAGCAGAACAACCAGTCGCTATGATGCGCACTGACCACCAGGGGGCAGCTCTTGCATTGAGCAGAGGGAGTGCCGTTCAACCAGAAGCCAGGCTCATGGTTGGCGAGTGCAGCAGTGGTGGCGGGAGCCTCTCTTGCCTCTGTGGCAACACTAAGGAGCAGTGAGCCGAGCAGTAAGGAACAGCAAGCAGGCGGGCAGTAAAGGAGCGAAGGGTCACAGACTGCGAGAGGGTGCAAGCTGGGCTGAGGGACACCCCCCCCAGTGCATGAATTTTGTGCACTGAGCCTCTAATTATATATATATCAACAACTAATTCTAAAAAATGAAATAAGTGAAGAAGCAGAACAGATACATAGATACAGAGAAGATTTTCACAGTTGCCAGATGGGAGGAGGGTTGGGGGATGGGTGAATAAGGTAATGAGTACAGAACAGTCATGGAATATAAAGTACAGAACAGTCATGAAATGTAAAGTACAGCATAGGGAATATAGTTAATAATCCATATAACAAAAGTCTAATATGCTAAGTGTCTGGTTGACCAGTCAGCTGCTCAACCAATCAAAGTGTAATATGCTAATGATATGTTAAGACTGCTCAAATGCTCTCTATGATGTGCACTGACCACGAGGGGGCAGACAGTCAATCGGTCGACCCGTTGCTATAACATGCACTGACCACCAGGGGGCAGATGCTCTGAACGGTAGGTTAGCATACTGCTGGGGTCCAGCCGGTCATGTCTGAGCGAGACAGGCTGGACACACCCTGGAGCCCTCCCATGGTCCCTCCTCAACTGGCCAACCTCCCAGATCCCTCCCCGGCCCTGATGGTGCACAGTTGGGGTCTCTTGGCCTGGCCTGTGCCCTCTTACAATCCGGACCCCTTGGGGGATGTTGGAGAGCTGGTTTCAGCCTGATCCTGCAGGCTAGGCTGAGGGACCCCACTGGTGCATGAATTCGTGCACTGGGTCTCTAGTATTCTAATTACTATGTATGGTTTCAGATGGGTATGAAATTTATTGGGATGATCACAGTAAGTTATATAATATCTAATTACTGGGTTGTACACCTCAAGCTAATATAATATCGTATGTCAATTGTAATAGAAAATAAAAGGTGATTCAAATGTCAAAAAAAAATATCTTTCTCATATTGGAACCTGGAACAAAAGAAAGAACACACTTACTCAAACTCCTCTCCTGGAAAAATGAGATATGGTGCTAGCCTAAAGCTTGGGTTCTTGGACCCAAATCTGGCAGTGATGATAATGCTGGTATGAGGGTCACAGCATGAACTAAAGCCAACCTAAATAATGACAACTAGGAATAAAGCAGAAGTTAAACCAAACTGATATTAAAACTGAAGCATCAATTTCATGAAACTAGGTAGTGAGGGAGAAAGCAGGAACCAAGGCAACAGAACAAGAATTAAACACCAAGGGATAAAGAAAAGGCTCAGAATACAGAATAGGCAGAATTTAAAACAAAACAAAACAAAAAAAAACTCCTGTGGTTCTGGAGCCTAATTCACTAGATTTTTGAAGCTGTGTTTCTAGCCTCTTTGTGGAGAAAGTGGACATACTGTAAGATTAGGAAAGAGAGTGGCAGATGAAATTTAATTTATTGTTACCCTATTAAGTTCTAGGCACTATAATAAGCACTTGTCTTGTTTTTGGTTCACAATCCCCCTATCCCTGAAAATGTATACATGGTCTCAATTTTGCAACTGGGAGTAATGAGATGGAGATAGGTTAAGTCACATTCCCCAAGTCACACAATCCAGACAAATCAAATAATGGCCTAATTTCACAGCCCAGGATCTCTCCCAGTAGTTATATTTCCTGGTAAAAGTTGCTGGCACCATATATATTAAATATATAGGACATACACCCAGAAGGAGAACATTCTATCAATAATGCAAAATATACTTATAACTGCCTTTAGAATATATATGCTGAACTGATTGATCTTGCTAATTAAATTTCTTATACTAATATTGTAATGATTTTTTTTTCCCCAGCAGCACATTCCAACAATGAAGGAAGACAGGAGCACACAGATGTTAGCTGGTGCAAATGAACATTCGTGACAATAATCCTCAAAACAAGCAAGCTGCACATGGCTAATTGAGGGAAGACTGCATTTTCCTACTTTTGTTTTACCAAACCAGTAGATGATTTTGTGCTAAATCCATATTGATGATAAACTGGCCCCTTGCATTTTCTTCATGCTTGTACTTACTCTTATGAGGTCAAAGGAAAAAGCAAAACAAAACATACAGTTGAACTTTTGAATTCTGGTGTGAGATATTGCAATTAGGCATTATTGAACCAGTCTTTGTAAAATTTTTTAAAAAGCTGTATGAAAAGATGTAAATTGACATTACACCTTTTCACTCCCTTTCCAGTGTGTAGTGGATTAAAAATAATGGATATCTCTGAGAGGATGTAGGAATGAATGTAGCATTTAAATCAGTAGCATCTATTTCCAAGCACATTCCTCTGAAAAAGTCCAAGAGGAAATACAACCCAAAGGCCAACTTTTATACACAATTTAAAAATGTAAATTAAAAAGTTAAGTAAATGAGATATTTTCCTCTTAGATCTTGACAGGAGGTCACATTTTGTCTGAACATTGTTTTGTTATTTAAAAAAAACTAATATATTTGGGAAAGATCTGCAATTGTTCCTATTCAATTTTCATCTCCTTTGGTTGACGCCCACATTCTTCAGGGAGCCATTACCCTTCACCTTTCCTGTAGAGCAGTGTTAGCACACCTAAGACAATTTCTCACCTTCCGCTTTGACCCCACCACCAAAGAAATTGTTCTCCCAGAACTTCTAGGTGCTACATATTTGACAGTTCTATTAATTTAACTTCTCTGAAGCATTTGATAATATTGACCAGTGAACGTCTCTTTGCAGTTCTCCTCCTTTGAGTTCCGTGTCCACATTCTTCTCTGGTTTTCTTCTTACGGCTTGACCTCTCCTTCAGGACTCCCCCTCTTTCTTTGCCAGTGCTCTAAGTGTTGCTGATCAACAAAATATATATCTCAACTTGTCTATGTAATTTTTGTGATCTTATCCACTCTTAATTACCATTTCAAAAATCATATTTCCAGCCCTGACCTCTCTGATAAATTGTAGACCTTTTAGACTTACTGTAAACTGGATAATTTCAGCTGAACCTCCACATCAACAAAACTGGGAGCAGATCAATCACATTGTTGAATATTTTATTCTTTATTTGCATTTTGTGTCTTGTCCACTATCATGACTATGTAGTTTTCTAGTACAAAATCTGAAAGTTGTTCTGAACTCCCCCTTTATTTCAACATTCACCATAACTAAAAGAAATGAATTCATATTAATCCTAAAATTGTAATATGTGCAAAAGTCTCAATTCCCTTCTTCTTTACCACCTCTCTTATCTTCTTTAACCCATTTTACTTCAATAGCCTCTTTTCTTTGATTCTGATCTTGCTCTCCTCCAATACAGTCTCTGCCCTTTAGTTACAGAAATAATTTTAAAAGTCACTTCTCATCATGTCACTGTCCTGCTTACAACCCTTCACATAGTCAACCTGGACTTTGTATCTCCTGCCATGTTCTCAGGCACTGAATTGAAGAGCTTTCATAATCTGACCCCAGCTAACATCTTGTCAGTGTCGATCTTCATCCCAATATCCCACCCACTCTTATAAAAATCGATTAAACTATATAGTTCCTCAAGCACAACATGCTAGTCTATCTTATCTTGTAACATGCTGTCCACAAAAATACTTTTTCTTCTGTCTTCTCACTTGATTCATTTACTTACCCCCTACTTATTCCTTCATACTCAATTGGGAAGTTTCCACAATTCACTATTCTCAACATACATTTATACTCACATGAGCCCACGCACATGTGCGCCCGTGCACACACACACAGACACACACATACACACACACACATCACACCACACACACACACTCATACATACACACACACACACCTCTTATATACTTACACAGTTTAGGCCTAGACCAGGCTTTATCAGCTTTGACAAAGATAATTCTTTATTATGGGAAGCTGTCTGTTTGTTTGTTTGTTTGTTTTTTGTTGTTGTTGTTTTTAAAATATATTTTTATTGATATTTTACAGAGAGGAAAGGAGAGGGATAGAGAGTTAGAAACATTGATGAGAGAGAAACATCAATCAGCTGCCTCCTGCACACCCACTACTAGGGATGTGCCCGCAACCAAGGTACATGCCCTTGACCGGAATCGAACCTGGGACCCTTCAGTCTGCAGGCCCAAGCTCTATCCACTGAGCCAAACCAGTTAGGGCTGTTTGTTTTTAATAGTGTAGGGTGTTGACCAATATCCCCACCCCTACATACTTGATACTAATACCATTCCTATCCCCAGTTGTGTCAACCAAAAATTTCTCCAGACACTGACAAATGCCCTGTGTGGTGGTGGTGGTAGAGTGGAGGGGATTGCCTTTGTAGAGAACCACTATTTTATATTTTTATAGCTTCTTGTTCTTACCTTCAAAAATTCAATTTATATGAGAAAAGAAGGGCTCAAAACAACACAATTTACCCAAAGAAATCCTAAACCTAATTCAAAAAGATATATGCATCCTTATGTTTATTATTTACAATGCCAAGATATCGAAGCAACCTAAGTATCCATCAATAGACCAGTGGATAAAAAAGCTGTGATATATATATATATATATACACACACACACATAACTTGGCTATAAAAAAGAATAAAATCTTAACATTTGCAATAACATGGTTAGACCTAGAGGATATTATACTAAACAAAATAAGTCAGACAGATAAAGACAAATACCCTATGATTTCATATATAAAGGGTGTCCCAAAATTCACGCAAGAAGTAATTTTGATAGAAAACACAGGTTTATAATTAAATATTGTAAATTTTTTATTGATTCATAAAGTATACAGTATAAGGTTATGTATGGAATAGCATATTGGGTAAATGGCCTCCACAGCTTTGCTGGCACATGTGCACTCTTTTGTTGAAATTTTCCATGACCGAAATGTGGCTGCTCAGGCAATAACAGTTAATGGTGTTCGCTATCACGACATGATAATCCAGTTTTTTTGTGCCTAAATTGCAAGATATGGATGAGGACGACATGTGGTTTCAACAAGATAGTGCCACATGCCATACAGACTGAGAAACAATTCAATTACTGCATGAGTCATTTCCTGGTCGTGTAATTTCCCGTTTTGGTGATCAGAATTGGCCGCCCAGATCATGTGATTTAACACTGTTGGACGTTTTTCTTTGGGCTTTTTTGAAGTCTAAGGTTTATGCCAACAAGCCCACGACCACCCACGCCTTGAAGGAGGAAATTGAGCGCTGTATTAACGAAGTTCAGCCACATTTATGCAAAAACGGTCATGGAAAATTTCAACAAGAGAGTGCGTATGTGCCAGCAAAGTCGTGGAGGCCATTTACCCGATATGCTATTTCATACATAACCCTATACTGTATACTTTATGAATCAATAAAAAAATTTTTAAAAATTGTTTTATTGCTTAAAGTATTACAAAGAGTATTACATATGTCTCCTTTTTCCCTGCCCATCAATAAAAAATTTACAATTTTTAATTATAAACCTGTGTTTTCTATCAAAATTACTTCTTGTGTGAATTTTGGGACACCTTGTATGTAGAATCTAAAAAAAATAACAAAAAAAAAATAGAAACAGACTCATAGATATAGAAAACAAACTAATGGTTGTGAGATGGAAGGGGGTTTGGGAGGCTGGGTGAAATGATGACGGGATTAAGAAGTACAAATTAACAGTTAAAAAATAGTCATGGGAATATAAAGTACAGCATAGGGAATATAATCAATAATATTGTAATAACTATGTATGCTGTCAGATGAGTATAAGACTTATTGGGAGGATTACTTTGTAAGTTGCATAAATGTTTAACCACTGTGCTATACACCTGAAATTAATATAATATTGGATGTCAACTGTAATCGAAAATTTTTTTAAAAAATTAAAGAATTCAAAACAATGATCTAAGTATTTTTTTTCAACAGTTAGAAAAAAAATCAAATTAAAAACACAGAATGGAAAATAAGTTACTAGTAGAGATAAAAGCAAAAATAATGTACATAAACAGGTTGGTACATTGAAGACTAAAATTTTTATTAAAATTTACACAATTGACCCAGCTGGCTTAGCTCAGTGGTTGAGCATCATCCCATGAACCAGGAGGTCACAGTTCAACTCCTAGTCAGGGAACATGCTCAGGTTATGGGTTGCAGGCTCAGTCCCCAGTGTGGGGTGTGCAGGAGGCAGCCAATCAATGATTCTCTCTCATAATTGATGTTTTTATTTCTCCCACTTCCTTCCTCTCTGAAATCCATAAAAATATTTTTTTAAAAACTTGAAAAATTCAATTTAAAAAGCAAAAGAAAATTGAACTAGGAATTTATAAAAATATCGTTATAGATTCTATAATTATTAAAATGACTTATAAAAGTCTTCATACCAATATGAACTCCAGACCTTTTCATCATAATGCACACTGGATAATTCCAGCTGTGCCTCCACATAGCATAACTAGAAGCAGATCAATCATTGCTGAACAATTTACTCTTTTTTCTGTGTTCCGTCTTATCCAATGTTTATATTCTTATTTAAACGTTTGTATGAAATTGATAGATTCTTATAAAAATATAATTAATTGAAATTGAAGCAATAGAACTTATAATTTCAAAATTCCTTTCACAAAATAATCCAGGCCTAGATGGCTATAACAGATAATTCTTGTAGATATTTTGGGCTTAAAGAATAAATAAAACAAATCTTTTATAAAGTTTATCAGAGATGAGAAAATGGGGGTGGAAGAAGAACTTACACTTTACAATATGTTTGATAAGGGCAGAAAAATCTTGTTATTAGAACTTAACAAAGATATCACAAAGAGGAATGTTACAGGCCAATCTCTTTATCAAAAGGAAAAAAACTCTAAATACAATATTAGCAAATCAAATGTCACTATATATTAAATAATATGTTATATAAAAACAATTTAGATTATTTTCTCAGAATATAAGATTGCCTTGACATTAAAATAGTAAATAATATAATTCACTAGATTCACATAATAAAGAAAAATATAACACTGTCGTAAAACATTTGATAAAATTAAATTCTTATTAATGATAAAAATACTTAGCAATCTAAGAATAGAAAAAACTTCTTTAAATGAAAAAGGGCATCTACAAAAAAAAGCATATTTCAAATATGGCAAAATACTGAAGCTTTTTGTCAGATATCCAGACTGAGATTAGGTTGCCTGCATAAGCTGTCACCACTTCTATTCAACATTATTCTAGAAGTCCTAGCCAGTACAATAAGACAGGAAAGAAAATAATAAGAGGAATAGGATTAAAAATGCATAAGACTGACCTTGTTCTCAGATGACATGAGATGTACTTAGAAAATACATACATGCATACATGTATACATACATACATAATGTATCCATCTGTATACCTGTTCCTCATATCTTCTTGTTTCCAATCTTCTGCTCGTACACTTTCCAGATCCTTGAACAACTTGGCAAACTATTTACCACTTCCCAGTAGTTTGTGTATCTCAAACAATGCTGGAAGCCACCCATTGTCTTCACTATTAGAGAAGTGTAAACAAGGATCCTGGAACACTAGTGAACCTTGAACCCATGGCAAGGGCCAGAGCTATGCACCGATTGTTTAGTCCAGACAATGGGGGCTCAAGCTATTTCCTGACCAAATAGTCTCAGAGTAAATCTTTCTAATATTTACTGACCTTTAAGATAGTGTGTCTATTACCGAGATTACCTGCCTAAGAGCTAGATGTGTATCCAAAATTGAATAAAAGGTTGGCGAGGCCTGTGCACCAGTGGAAGGCCTTTCTCTTGCATTGTGCTTGCCTGCCTGGCACCCAATATTTCCATATTATTATTTCTTGTCTCGTCTCTTTCATTTGTGTGCGGCTCCTTCTCCAGATCCCAAACCCTGAACCACGCAGGACCTGGGATCATTCACAAAACAACTTCTTTCTTCACATAAAGTTGATGACAAGGTGTCCTGAATGAAGTTTTGCCCACTAGAAGAATGTCACTCACTCCTGTCTTTCAAGGCCATCCCAAGTAAATAATAATGTGGCAGCAGTCCTTTCTTACACTAACACATCGAGCAATCCACCCATAATCCAGGCCTATATGATTGGCATCACCATCAGCTGGTCTGAAGGAATCCTCAAGGAAGATGTACTTGTAAATCTAGAGTTGTTACAACAATGATAGGTGACAAGGGATTCTGGACAAGGAACCAATGTGAAGTGTCCACCATCTAACAAGTTTATCCAACATGAGCATGCATATGCCCTCAGGAACCAGAGAAATAACTACACTGCAGTCAGTGAACTGGACATGGACTAGAACTTCATTTATCATCTGGACTCTTTGTATCCTTGTCCACACAGTGGCAGTTGAAGTTTGGGGTTTCTGGTGTAAGTGTCAGCTCAGAATCTGTATCTGAGTGCTTTCCAAAGATCTGGGTATTTCCCTATTCCCCTGTGTATGCTATTCAATTAAAGGAAAAGGAATAGCGAATGGCTATTGAATGTACCTTCTACGTCTATTCCTTCTGTAAGGTTCTTCCTCTCCTTCAGTCAATAACCCTGAGTCTGAAAACTGACTAAGTTCTGGAAACAAGGACTGGAATTTCCCACCACACAGGATGGCATCAATCTCTTACTCACATGTTCTTGATCTTCTTTGAGTGTATAGGTCACAGGTCATCAACTTTTTTCTGTAAAGGTCCATATAGTAAATACTTCATGTTTTTTAGGTCATACAGTCTCTGCTGCATATACTAAGCTTTGCCTCCATAACATTAAACAGCCATAAATAATAGGTAAACAAGTGGATGTGGCTATGTTCCATAGGCAAATGACTGGCTTTGACCCACAAGCTGTAGTTTGCCGACCTTGATACAGGTCAAGTAATTTTCTTACTGGCTTCCCATCTATCTCATACATAGAAGAGTCATCGTCTATCAACTAAAGTGGGCCCTCGAAAGTAGACCTTTGCATGCCATTCTGACCTTGCCACCCATCACAATAATTACATCTTCTTTGCTGCCAATGGTTAAGTGCCGCCACCTGACATCAAATATGCCATGATTTTATTATCTATATTGACCCCAGGGAAACAAGTTCTATACAGCATCTTCTATCATCAGTGAAAGCCTACAGAGAGTGTCACCACTATGGTTCTTATAAATGCTGGTGCTCTCCTTCATAGAGAATTTCTTATCACGTTTGTAAAAGGAGTATTCTCTGGGACCTTATAAGAAACCTATCCAGATTGTATTATTTGCAGACTTATATAATACATTTACTCTAACATGCTCAAATCTCTGAGTCTTTAATTCTTTGTGCAATACCCTGCTAAGGCAGTTCTAGCGGGTTTATTTAGTTTAGGCTATTATTTTAAGTTTCAATAGGCATCCTAATAAAATTATAGGACTAGTTCCATACTTTTAAGTCCTGAGTGACCAGAGACTACCTCCATATCAATAGTATCCACTATCTAGTCTTTTGTTGTTGTTGTTGTTGGTGGTGGTGGTGGTAATCCTCACCTGAGAATATTTTTCCACTAATTTTTAGGGAGAGTGGAAGAGAGAGGGAAAGACTGACAGAAACATCGATGTGAGAGGAACACATTGATTGGTTGCCTCCTGCATGAGCCCCACCAGGGCTCAGGCCTGGGAGGAACCTGCAACCCAGGTATGTGCTCTTGACCAGAATTGAACTTGGGAGCCTTCATTCTGCAGGCCGACATTCTATCCATTGAGCCAAACTGTCTAAGGCTCACTATCTGGTCTTATGAACCATCCTCCCCCCACCCTCTGATGTAGCATTTCAAGATTCACTCTGAAGCATGTTATTTTGATTCTTGGTAGTGTAATTTAACCAAATCATACTGCTCTTTAGGTAAACAATTCCTTTCCTCTTGTTCAGGTACACCATTTGGCCAACCTGAAATGACCCTATTTATTGGTCTAAGCGGGCAGAGGGGAGGCAGGGAAGATTCTGAGGACGGCAAGCACGCAAACAATGAGAGGCTTCTCTCCTGGAAAGGGTGGTGGGGGAAAATTACTAGTGACCTAGAACATCCAGGAAAGTATGGGAATTCAAGCTTCTCAAGTCCATTTACCCAAATACCTTCATTAGCTCTAAGGGTCCTGCTCCTTTCCTCTCAGGGTCTTGACTTTGATGTAAGAGGGCTATAAATTCAACCTCCTGTGCAATGGTGCCACATTTAAAATCAGGCATTGGACCTGAGTTTCAGCAGATCTTATTTTCTTAGCTACAAGATTTAAGAGTCTCCTTTTTATTGCTTTGGACACCTTCTAGCTTTTACACAACCCTTTCATTAATTAGTAGCTGACCTAAGCCTTTCAGATTCTTCTTTCAGGATTTCTATGGCAGTTAACAATAGTAAATCAATTCCATATAATAATTACTTACCTCAGGTCTCTCAGGGGCTAAAGGTATAACATAGGCCAGTGCATGCCCTTTCACCTATATCTCATCACAATTTATCAAAGTTAAGAGATTTAGTCATTGTGACGTATGCATACCAAGGTATATGTCCATCAATTACTAAGCTATGCACCACTTCCCAGAAGTTTGCTTATCTCAAATCCCTCCTCCTCCTCCTCCTCCTCCTCCTTCTCTTCCTTCTCTTTCTCCTCCTCCTCCTTCTTCTTTCCATAAAGTTATAAAGTTTATGATAAGGTATACTGAAGACAGGTCTGTCCACTAGGAGGGTTTCCCTCACCATTCAATTTCAGAGTTACCTCTTTGTGGAAGTGATGTGGCAGTAGTCCTGCTGTCTGTACCAATATATCAAGCAAACCATCTATGATCCAGGCTCAGGTGTTTTTCTCCTCCATTAACTAGCCCTAAGGAATCCTATATAATAATAAACAAACATGGTAATTAACCATACCTCCACTATGCTTCCCATTGGCTAATCATCAGGATATGCAAATGAACTGCCAACAAGGTGGCGGACAGCAGCCACGCAGCTGAAGCGAACCTGAGGCTTGCTTGCTCCAGTGATGGAGGAAGCCAAGGTTCCCTGCCTGCCGCGGCCCAGCTCTGAGCTCCAGAAGCAACAATGTTTCAATTATAGAAGCTAAACAAACCCAGATACCTGCTTTCAGCCAGCCACGGCCTCAGAGCTGGAGCCGGGCCTCAGAGCTGGAGCTGGCTCTCAGCTCCAGTGACAGCTATCGAAGGTAAATAAATCCCAGAATAAAAAGAAAAAAGAAAAAAAGGAGAGGCTGGGAGCTTCAGTTGCCCGCCAGCCTGAAAACGGCCCTCAGCCCCTCACCCAGACTGGCCAGGCACCCCAGTGGGGACCCCCACCCTAAAGGGGGTGTCACCTGCTGCAAACAGCCATCAGCCCCTCATCCAGACTGGCCAGGCACCCAAGCGGGACCCCCACCCTGATCCGGTACATGCTTCAGGGCAAACCAGCCAGCCCCACCCGTGCACCAGGCCTCTGTCCTATATAGTAAAAGGGTAATATGAAAACTGACCCTAACAGCAGAAAGACTGGGAATGACTGGTCACTATGACACACACTGACCACCAGGGGGCAGATGCTCAATGCAGGAGCTGCCCTCTGGTGGTCAGTGGGCTCTCACAGGGGGAGCTCTGCTCAGCCACAAGCCAGGCTGATGGCTGCTAGTACAGCAGTGGTGGTGGGAGCCTCTCCTGCCTCCTCAGCAGCGCTAAGGATGTCTGACTACAGCTTAGGTCTGCTCCCCGCTGGCAAGTGGACATCCCCTGAGGGCTGCTGGGCTGCCAGAGGGATGTCTGATTGCCATCTTAGGCCCAATCCCCCAGGGAGCAGGCCTAAGCCAGCAAGTGGTCACCCCCGAGGGGTCCCAGACTGCGAGAGGGCACAGGCGGGGCTGAGGGACCCCCTCCCCCCGAGTGCACAAATTTTCGTGCACCAGGCCTCTAGTAACACAATAACTGTGAATTTAGAGAAGATTCATGATGGAGTTCTTATTAGCATCTGACTGGTAAGCTCTCAAATTCCAGAATCTGACATCAAAGGGATAACTTTGCTACTATCTTAAGTTGAGTTTCTCAACAAACATACCTTGAGAAAAGGATTTGAGGACAAGCAGTTTAGAAGAAGTAAGACAAATAAGAAAAGGAAATCAAATAAAGAGTGAGTTATCAAGCAAGTTACTGGTGTGGGCAACTAAAGTATAATCTTCCTGGGAAATTCTTAGAGACAATGTAAAACATGACTGAAAAATATCCTTCCTAAGGGTCAGGAAAGCTAAAGTATTTATTGCCAAACCCCAATCCATCTTTGGCCAAAGATTGCTCTTGTGGTGTTAATTCCCTGGTACTTCCAGAAGCACTGAATGTAAAGTCAGGGAAACCCGGAGACAGTGGCAGGAACTTGCAATAGGGCACTGTGGTATGTACTGACACAGTGAGTGCCAAGGGGATATGGACAGGACATCAATTACATGCATTACATACTGTATAGCTGATGGAAAGTGAGATAACAATGGGCAGAGGAAAGATAGGTTTTATTTCTTGAAGTGAAAAGCTAAGATACTCTAACACAGATACTCCCAAATGTTCAAAAGAGATAGAAACTTATTTCCTCTCAGATAGCACACAAAGTTGCTGGCCAATAAGTGGCTATTCTTTTCAAGGCCAAGGCTGTTGCAGTTCTGCAATATTCAATATGGCTTCCAAGGCCACACTGAAAATTACCTTTCAACCAGGAAAAGGGGAAGAGAACAAAAGACAGAGATTTCCTCTTAAGCAAGTATATTGAAGTGAACAGTCATCATTTCTACTCATGTAACAGCAAGATATTTATCACATGATCACACTTAGCAACAAAGCTATCTTACTATTATTTTTACGAGAAGCCACATTACAACAAAAGTTTTAACCATGAAAAAAAGAAAATGGACTGTGGAGTGGTTTCTGTCTCATAAAGTAAGAGCACTAGAGGGAATTCTGGACACTAAGTAAAGTTTATGAAAACAAGAAATAGTTATAAATATACTGTTTAAAATTATAAAGATAATCAATATAACTATCAGCACCTAGAAAAAAAAGGGAAGGATTATATGGTAGTTCCATTGTTAAATTTTCGAGGAACCTCCATACTGTTTTTCCATAGTGGTTGTACCAATTTACATTCCCACCAAGAGTGGGAATGCATAAGTTTTCCTTTTTCCATATCCTCAGCAGCACTTGTTATTTCTTATCTTTTTGATGATAGCCATTCTAACAGGGATGAGGTGATATCTCATTCTGGTTTTGATTTTCTTTCCCTGATGATTAGGGATGTTGAGCCCCTTTTCATGTACCTGTTTGCCATTTGTTGTTGTTTTTTAAAGTCTATTCAGTACTCTGCTTACTTTTTAAGTCAGGTTATTTTTTGTTATTGATGTTTTAGGAGTTCTTTATATATTTTGGATAGTAACCACTTGTCCAATATATGATTTAAAAATATTTTCTCCCATTCCACAAGTTTTCATTTTGTTGATTTTTTTTTTCCTTCACAACCTCACATCTGGGTATAAATTCAAAGGAAATGAAAACAGGATAGCAAAAAGATATCTACATTCTCATGTTCCCAGCATTATTCACAGCAACCAAGATATGTAAACAACATAAGTGTCCATTGATAGAAGAATGAATAAAGAAAATGTGAAGTATAAATACAGCAAGATATTATTTAGTCACGAGGAAGAAGGACATCCTGCTCTTGAGAAAACAAAAATGACCTTAGGCCATTAGGTTAAGTGAGATAAGCCAAACAGAAAAAGATAAATACTGTATGATATCACTTATGTATGAAATCTATAAAAACAAAACCCATACAAATTGAGAGTCGAATGATGGTTACCAGGAACTGGGGAGTGATCAATTGGGCAGATGTTGATCAAGGGGTACAAACTTCCAGTTAGAAGGTAAGTTCTGGATTTAATGCACAGCATTGTGATTACAGTTAAAACTACTGCATTGTATAATGGAAAATTGTTAAGAGAGTTGATCTTTAAGGTACTTAAGAAAAAAGAAATGTTAATTATGTGATGTGAGAGAAGAGTTAGTAACACTACGGTGGTAATCATATTGCAGTATATAAGCATAGCAAACGGACATGTCATACACTTTGAAGTTATACAATGTTGTATGTCAATTATGTCTCAGTAAAGTTGAAAAAATAATATGTATTTCCTGTATGCAGTAAAAAAAAGAGAGAGAGAGAGAGAGAGGAGTGAATTAATGTAAATAAGCCCAATACTCATGTTTTGTGAAAGGTAGTCAATAGTGATTGTCTAAGGGTAAGAGAAGTTACTTATATAATTTAATGGCTTGAAGCAACTCCAAAGGACTTTAAAGCAACCAAAAAAGTTTTTAAAATAGCTCCTTATCGATATGAGGGCAGGAGTAAAATTTAATTTTTACTATTACTTTGAATATAATAAAATTACATTTGGAAAACATAAAGAATGAAGTATGTTTTGATTGGCTGATATAAAAGAATTTCTAAAATATGTTATTAACTGATAAAAGAAAGTATTTGACTTAGTATTTCATACAATACCACTAAGTGAAGCTAAGGAAGAATATAACCACAAAAGAAACAGAATATGCTTGTCTGTGCTTACAAAGTATTTAGAAAGATACATACAAGATATTCACAAGGGTTATCATCAAAGACTGAAATTATTAGAAGTTAAGTTTGGATTAGAAGAAAGATTTCAATTTTTCTGATTTACTTTTACCACTTCAGTTTATGACTTTTGTTTACATAAAATTTCAAGATATATTTACAGGAAAAATAAATGGGCCAAAATGTCAAGTACTCTTAACTATATATTTTAGTCATATATCTTAAGCTGTGAACTGTTTTAAAATTCCTCGGCATTCACGGCAGCTCTCTGTCTCCTGTCAGTTGGTGGAATCATTGAGTTACAACACTGCAGAGTTTTATTAATCTGGGCATAGATGAGCACTCTCCTTCCTCACATTCCCCATCAGTGCTATCTGACTGACTTCCATCCACTCAGAACAAGACAGCTCCACGTTAGCATGCAGTCATTCATCCATTTACCAATTCATCCATCTCCTTAAAATTTCAAGTCAAAGCAGCAACAAAATCATTAGAAGCAGCTGATGAAAATATCATGACAGTGATGGATAGTATGAGAAGAATTTCTGGAGACAGCAATGTTTCAGAAAATGTGTTTGCATGATTTAAGGGGGCTCTACCAGCTTTGGTCAGAGTTTGAAGAGGTAAGTCTGAACCTTTGTCCAAAGTCTTTCATTCTTTTTCACCACAATACCTTTCAAAATAATAGCCCCCCTGGTGGTAAATATTGAGAGGAAGTTTTTAAATAATAATTTCTTCTCCAGAGTATCTTAATGAATGTAATTATTTAAGCCTGGCAGATGTCCTGAAAGTCTGCTCACCTGCAGTTACTTTGTACAATCAAAGAGAAATAATGGCCACTTGTAGTAAATATGCATTCATGAGTTATTTTTTGAACATAAGGTAAAATTTCCATTTTCACACAATGAACATTTTTATGACTCTTTTAGCTGGCTCAATGCATTTTTTCTCCAAAAGTTATCAAATTTGCCGTATAGATTTTGTAATTAGGTCCCTGTGGCTGTTTAGAATATCTTACTGACTACCTTTGCCTGGTGCTTCTGATCACATGGACAAATTCCAAGCTGCTCTTTGCGATATTTATTTAAGTCACTTGAAAGCATTGCTGTTGGCTGAATTCCCATTCTTCTCCTCAGGCAATAGAATAGGCTTGCTGCTGTGTCAATTGGGCCAAGACTAGAGTTGACAACTTCACTCTTAGATATCAGGGGCATGGAGTCTAAAGAAGTGAAAACAGCCAGCCAAAAAATTTAAAACCCTTAGCAAGCTTGTATGAAATCAAAATGGCAAGAGGTGATACAGAGAGCCATACTGTCAGAAGCCAATGTCAGAGTGGAGGTATAAAGAAACAGGAGCCTTGCCCAGCCAGCATGGCTCAGTGGTTGACTGTTGACCTATGAACCAGAAGGTCATGGTTCTATTCCTGGTCAAGGCACATGCCCAGGTTTCAGGCTCAGGCTCAATCCCCAGTGTGGGGCATGTAGAAGGCAGCCAGTCAATAATTCTCTCTCATCATTGGTGTCTCTCTTTCTCTCTCTCTCTCTCTCTCTCTCTCTCTCTCTCTTTCTCTCTCTCTCTCCAACTCTGAAATTAATTATATATATTATAATAATAATTATTATTATTTAATTATTATTTATCTATACTAATAAAAGCATAATATGCTAATTAGACCAGACGTCTTTCCTGATGACCTTCCAGATGAAGCTGGGACTGCGAGCGCCTAGCCCCCTTGCATGAATTTCATGCATCAGGCCTCTAGTATATATATATATATATATATATTTTTTTTTTTAAGAAATAGGAGCCTAGAGCTAGGAAGTGAGTATAAGAAAAAGAAAATGGGACAAAAGGGCCAAAGGTAGTATTAGGCACTTGCCTAAAATAAGAACTATGTTGCTATTTGTGACAACATTCACCTAGATGAGATCACCATGTGCAGCTCTTTTACTCGTATGGTGCATAAAACTGGCAGAAGCTACAAGGGGGCTGTGCATTCAGTTTCATCTGACTGCCCGAAAGTTCCATACAGACTTTCACAAATGGTTGAATTTTATTATTTTTAATAGTAAGCCACATTCCATTATATAGATGTCTGTGTAAATAGATAGATATAGAGGTATAAATCTCACATTTTCTTTATCTGTTCATCTGCCATTGGACCTTGCCTGTCGTGAATAGGCTGCATGCAGTAAAATGGGAGTGCAGGTACCTCTTTGAGATAATGGTTTTGTTTCTTTTGTGTACCCAGAAGTGGGATAGTCAGATTATATGTTAGTTCTATTTTTAATTTCTTGATAAATCTGCATACTGTTTTCCATAGTGGCTGTACTAGTTTACACTCCAACAACAATGTATGTGTTGTCTTCACACACTCATCAGCATTTATCTGTTGCCTTTTTTATAATAATCATCCTTAAAAAATGTAGGGTAATATCTCTCAGTGGTTTTGATGTGCATTTCCCTGATGATTAGTGCTATGGAGTACCTGTTGGCCATTTGTTTTTGTTTGTGTTTTTTTGAAAAAATGTCTTTTCAGGCCTTTTGCCCATTTTAAATTGGGTTATTTATTTATTTTTGGTATTAACTTTCATGAATTCAGTATATATTCTGGATATAAACCCCTTATTGGACATATGGTTTGCAAACCCTCTCCTACCCCACAGGTTACCTTTTCATTTTGTTAATGGTTTCCTTTGCTGTCCAGAAGCTTATTTGTTTGCTGTAGAGCCATTTGTTTATTTTTGCTTTCATCATCTTTTCTTTTACTGTCATGTAATCATTTTTTTTAAAGAAGATCCACCAAAGTGAAAAAAGACTTCAGGTCTTCCAAAACCAGAATCTTCATCTGAAATGAATACATTCACTCTATGGGGTACTTGAGATCCACATATGGTTTATTAGTATCCTTAGCATTTATTTCTGGCCATCTCTGTACTATTTCACCAGACTAGGTTTGGCTTATTGATAGAGAACATCCAGTTTCTCAGGCAACCAATTTATGATGACAACTCTTCTATGCCCTGTAGCCATCACATTTCATGGTGTCTACATTTTGGAATTTCTAACCTCTTATACTTCTCAGCGGCATTTCCTCTGCTTCACCAACACTTCGGTGGTCCCATTCAAAAAGTCAACAACTCTGCCCTGCATGAATGCAATAGGTTATTTATGAACTGATGTCAGAGCGTCCTCCCTCCCTCTTTCTTGTCTATCTTTCATATTACCACTAGCATTATTTTTATGAAACTCATATATAAAATATGGCCATAATAATCTATCTATATAAAAGCCTAAGTGACCATCACAACCGAATGAATGACCAAACAGGCTGCGTGGGGCTACCAGGCTGGCAGGGGGGTTAGTGAGGGGTGACCAAACGACCGAGCAGCAGGCTGTGTGGGGCAACCAGGCCGGCAGGGGAGGCAGTTGGGGACGATCAGGCTGGCAGGCAGAGGCAGTTAGGGGTGATCAGGCTGGCAAGGGGGCAGTTAGGGGTGACCAGGCCAGCATGGAGGGCAGTGAAGGGCAATCAGGCAGGCAGGCAGGTGATCAGTTAGGAGCCAGCGGTCCAGGATTTTGAGAGGGATGTCCAACTGCCAGTTTAGGGATCAGGCCTAAACCGGCAGTTGGACATCCCCCGAGGGGTCCCAGATTGGAGAGGGTGCAGGCTGGGCTAAGGGGAACACCCCCGTGCACAAATTTCATGCACCAGGCCTCTAGTCCTATATAATAAAAGCCCAGCAACTGAGTAGTGGAACAACAAGAATGACCAGACAACTGTGGCCCCTCACCCCAGCTGACCCCGCCCCCGAGTGGGCCCTCCCACTCCAATCTGGGGTGGGCCGGCTGGCAAACTTCCCCCAGTTCCTCACCTGGGCTGGCCCCACCCCTAAGCGGCCCCCAACACTCCTAAATCACTGCCTGGCTCCCTGGTACATGTACATTTAGTGAAAGCACAAGAAAATAATTATCAATTCCTTCTGTCCCCAACCAAAGCCTCCAGAGGGCTCTGCTAATACTGCAGCCAAGGTATGGAATTCTCCCTCCATGGCCCACAGCCTCAGGGGACCTTCCAAATTAGCCAAAAAGGCAACCTAAGCATTAATGGGATGTCAGCCATTTGCAGAGGAATGTAGAGAGGCTGGGTGGGGATTTTGTGAAATTGCGGTGCCTTGCAGGTTGGGTGAGCTTTCAATCTCTCTTTAAAAGGGGCTGTGAAGAGGACTGGCAGGCTACCAGTAGCAACAGTGAAGGGTAGGCACATTCAAAACAGAAAAACTTTTAAACAAACAGACATGAAGATCATATTGGGAAACTGAGGGCAGAGCCCCAGAAAGAATGAATGCAAAAATCATTAGTGGGCCATCATCCATCTTGATATACATATTCAAACAACACATAAACAACTTCATCTCATGGCATGTGAAATGCAAAAAAGTTCTGTTGTGGGTTTTCTTTTGGATATCCTTAAGGTATAATTAGATCCAGTTGGGGGAAAGCTATAGCTTCCAGCATTAGACCCCACGGCCGGCCCCGCCCAATGGGCCCCCATCAGGGCAGTCTGCTGATGCCCACCCATGCACGAATTCATGCACTGAGTCTAGTCCATATATAAAGTTCTTCAGTTACTTACCATTTCCTATAAGATAAATAGTAACTCTTTAGTAGATGTAAGATCCTTCATAATTTAGCCACTGTCTTTCTGTCAAGGTAAATCCTTCTTCTACCACTTGTTTGGTTCCTTTGTCCCTGCTGAATTGAATGACTTGTCATTTATCAGATACAGTACCGTGTTTCATACTCCCATGCTTGTCCATTCACTCTACCCCAGGTAATAGTGAGCTTAACTCCACCATCTTACTCCATGGTTGACCATAATCTGTCTGGTGAATTCAAAGATAACTTTTAAGAGTTAGTTGTTTTTTAATGACCTAGATTAAGAATTGTTTGACACACCCTGGCCTGTATGCTCAGTGGTTAGAGCATCAACTGGCGCACCAGAGGGTTGCAGGTTTAATTCATGGTCAAGGGCACGTATCTGGGTTGCAGGTTCCATCCCTTGCCCAGGTCAGGGCAAGTGGGGAAGGCAACCAATTGATTTATGTCTCTCACATCCATGTTTTTCTCTCTCTCCCTCCTTTCCACTCTTTCTAAAAATCAATGGAAAAAATATCCTTGTGTGAGGATTAACAACAACAAAAAACTACTTGAGAATTGGCATTATTTCCTTCATGTGCTCATTATTCTTTGAATATAACTCTTCAGAATCTTTACCACATTATCTTCAAGGGAAGGAATCGCTTGTTTTCTTTACTGTGACTCCTAAACCTATCACATTTCTAGCATAGAGTATGTTCCAATAAATTTTTGGTAAAGGAATGAATGAAGGAATGGAATAAAATAGTGATAAGAAAGTTGCTTAGAAGTTACTTCTTATGAATAAATCTTCCCTTCCAAAAATATCTTAGTAAGTGTGACATTGACAAGGATGTCTTTTCCTTTTGCATTAGTCTCTTGAGTACTTATCACAGTACAAAGCACATTGTAAATACTTCTTAATTGGTTAAATATTGTCGACAAGGACAGTCTTAAGCCCCCTTCAGCCATGGCCAGTGTGGCTGAGTTGGTTGAAGTTTTGTCCTGTGCACTGGCAGGTCACAGATTTGATTACCAGTCGGGGCGCATACGAGAGGTGGCCTATTCAAATGTCTCTTTTTCATTGGTGTTTCTCTTTCTCTCTCTCTCTCTCTCTAAAAAAAAATCAATTTTAAAAAATGAAAAACAAATAAAACACACATCATTTAATTTTTCTGGTAGAAAAGCTAGAGATGCCCTCACAGAAGAAAATAGGGACAAATAAAGACCAATTTCTGCCCAAAGAATAGAAAGTTTTCCTCTTTCCTTAATATCTCTGAAAAAGTACTGATTGCCCAGTTTAGGGAAGAATATATCTGTGATAAAAAAACAACAACAAAAAACCCACAGCTGTTTTCATTTTTTAGGAAAAGCCAGGGGAAGTCTTTAGATCCTTTCATAGATTAATTTAATTTAGGCTTTTATTTTTCCATGCCTTGGAAATACATATTGCTTTCATTGATTTCAAAGTATGTATCTCTGAGTTCTACACACAATGTATATTGATATAATTTGTGTGTTTGTTCTAATTGCAGAAAAATGATGAGCAAAGCCTAAACTATAAAACTATTTCTAATCTCAATATAAGCCCCCAAAAAGTGTGAATTGGTGTTCTTTATTATTCTTCTAAAAAATCATAATTAATATACTTTTAAAAGCAACAATACTTTCTCTTAAACATCCATATATTGCCATGAAAAAGTGCTTGCAAAAAGCCCAAACTGAGGAAAATATGGTCAAGGTTTAGGTGTACATGCCAAATATAATAATTGGAACTATTTAAGTATGCTTTTAGGTAAATATAGCCTAAAAGAAATTTTGTCCTGTGCTTCTCTAAAGTCTCACTTAAGCCCTAGCCTGATTGCTCAGTGGATAGAGAGTTGGCCTGTGAACTGAAACGTCCCAGGTTCGATTCCGTTCAAGGGCACATGCCCAGGTTTCAGGCTCGATCCCCAGTATGGGGCATGCAGGAGGCAGCTGATTAATGATTCTCTCTCATCATTGATGTTTCTATCTCTCTCTCCCTCTCCCTTCCTCTCTGAAATCAATAAAATATATTTAAAATAAAAAAATAAAGTCTCACTTAACCCAGTCTAAGCTTACAAGCATAAAATTAGCATATTACTATTGTCAATTAGAGTGGTGAGGATATGGACAGCAGCACATTATGAGATGTCATTATAAAAAATGGGTTTCCTCCTGCAGGAAATATTGAGAATTCTCTCTCTCCTATATTTAAAAGGGAAATAACATGATCAGTTTTGTTGTTTTGATTTTTTTAAAATATATTTTATTGATTTTTTACAGAGAGGAAGGGAGAGGGATAGAGAGTTAGAAACATCGATGAAAGAGAACATCGATTCAGCTGCCTCCTGCACACTCCCCACTGGGGATGTGCCCGCAACTGAGGTACATGCCCTTGACCTTGACCGGAATCGAACCTGGGACCCTTCAGTCTGCAGGCCGACACTCTATCCACTGAGACAAACTGGTTAGGGCTAAGAACCACAAGCACATTATTTGCCACGCTTTCTCTCCTGCCGATGAAGACTGGACAAATCACTGCAGCTGAAATTACCTGGAACTGATGTGAGATCACAAGCACCCACTCAGTGGTGGTAATAATAATCACAGCTACCATTTATTGACTGTTAATTATGTGCCAAGTATTTTATATCAATTACTTCAAAATCTACACTGTAGCTCTAGGAGTTAAGTATTATTATTCCCTCTCGATACAGTGGATTAAACAGAGGCCAGGAAAGTTCAAGTTGTCTAAGGACACAGATTTGGCAGGGAAGGTGCAGACCCAGGAATAAATCTCAGGTTGTAGCCCAGCTCTCATCCACTGGGTTAGATTTACTCCAGGCAGAAATTTTGAATGCCTTAGGCTTCTATCAACCTTATCATCAGGAAAGTTCCTTTCCTTATAAGTTTCCATTTCCTATGTAAGTCTATTTCTTCCAATTCTGCTCTCCGAGGGGAACAGCTGGCCAGTGCCCTCCTTCTAATAACATTAACTAAGTGACTGGTTGAGTAATTTTTCTTATGAAATATTTTAACCCCCTAGAGAACCAAGTATTTACTCCCAAAAGAAAACAATCTACACTGAACAAATGCAAGAGCCTTTCTTTAGCATCAAGCTTTGCCTGTATTTTCTACGCGGATGGGATGGAAAGGAGACAGCATAAAAGAGCCATAAGTAAAGATATTTTAATTTTTTCCCCTAGTTATGATCTACAAGTTGCTGACTACAGACAGAAAAGTTCACAGAAACTCAAAACATATTTTAAAAATACCCACGCAAACATTTTCAGTGTTTACATCCCAGACCAAATTGTCAAAAATTGCTTAAAATATTATGAAAAAATTTCACAATGATCACTGTTTTAGGATAAAGCCCTTCTCCTTAAATTTATTATTCAATAATCACATGGCAATTATTCTCTTTTCATGAAATTTTTGCTGGCTCTTTATGAGAGCACTCTCATCAGACTCACTTAATGCCTCACTATGATTTTACTCATTAATATCTGCCTCTCCTTTGAAAAATAATCCACGTTTAATGGCCACCTCATGTAATATGCAACAATGCAGGACTCTCTCACACATTCCTAGGAGGGCAACATTGAAATGTGTCAACAGACTTATCTTTGCATCAAAATCTCATTCATTCAATTGCCAATCTGGAGGATTTTAGAGCCTTATTATAATTTTTTTTTCACATAATGACTCCAGGGATTAGAATTTCAAATCATTCTGCTATTTCTCAAGGGATTACCAACATCATGGGAAAGATAAAGGTCATTATAAATTAAAATAAAATAAAATTTTAAAATATATTTAAACCACTAAACACTTAGAGCAGAGGAGTTCTTTAGTTCTCTCAGTGTATTTAAACATGACTGTAGCTTCTAACATTTACCAAGTCTAATAATTAATTCAAAAGGTAAGGCATTTTTCTTAAGTATAAATATATTGCTGAGTCCTATCAAAACCAGAAGGACTGGACTGCATAATACATATTAAATGATTTCTAAAATAAAAATAATATAAAATTAATACTTTTGTAAGGAGATACAGAAAAACCTAATCTCTTTGGAGAATGATTGAATGAATGAATAAATGAAGGAATGCTGAAGTAATTGGGTGTTTGGTTATTATCTCAGTCTGTACTTCCCTCCCTCAACTTCTTCCTGAAATTTTCAGAATATGATAAGCCCAAAAGTTTACAAAGAAAAAAACTTAAAAAAAAACAATGCTCTTTTCTTACTTTATTTTTTTTCAGGTCACTGTGTTAATCTGTTACGCATCTATTTGACCAAAGTATTGCACTTCTACTATATACCAAATTCTGTGCAAGACACGAAGAATCACAGGTGAATAAGAATAGTGTTGACCTCCATAAGTTGACATTCTAATAGGGAGACAAATGGATAAACTGATCATATCTATGCAGTGCGAAAAGTATAATGATTAAGGTATTTATTCAATGCAATGAAAGCACAGAAAAAAAGGTAACTAATCACTTGGCAGAGCACCCATTAGATCACATTTTAAGCCTGTGCACTCCTGTCATTTGCCACTTAAATTCCACTCATGCATGCTAAACCTAAACAACTGAATTACCAAATTCCTTCATTAATACTGCCAGCCAGATGTGAAAAGTATAATAATGGCTAACTTTTATTGATTGCTTACTACATGCCAGTCATTGTTGTGAGTTTTTATGTGTCTTAGTTCAGTTAATCCTCCAGATTCCCTATGTTAGATACTATTATTAACTCATTTCACAGATGAAGAAGCTAAGGCATTTGAGGCAGAGTTACTCTCTCAAGGTCACAGAGCTGGAAAGTAGAACTAAAACTCAGATGATATGACTGCAGATACCCAGTTCTCAAACACTCCACTCCACTGCTTTTCCAATTTAAATTGTTTAATTGATTTTAGAGAGAGCGATTGGAAGGAAGAAAGAGAGTTAGAAACATCAATATGTTGTTCTATTATTATGCATTCTGGTTGATTCTTATATGTGCCCTGACCTGTGATCAAACCTGTGGCCTTACTGTATTGGGACATTCTAACCAACGGAGCTGCCCGGCAAGGGCTTCCACTGTTTTCTAATGACAGAAAGTACAACAAAGTAAGAAAAATCTGGTTTGAATCTAAACTGCAGCAATAATTAGTTCTGTGATTTAAGCAAGACTCCAAATTTCTGAACTTTTAACTTCAGTATAGAACACAAACAATTATGTTTTTCTCCTGTGGCAATTTTCAATGGAATCCTAAAATTCTTTGACAGTTCTTCCGTTGAGAGGTGAGGTCTATGTGTTCCCCTGCAACTGACCAACAGAATTCAATAGAGGCAACACTGTGCCAGTTCCCAGGCCTCGTCCTTAAGAAACTGTCAGCATCTATTTTTTGTCTCTTTGGATGTTCTCTCTTAGAGCTCAGCCCCCATGTGTGAGGAAGCCAAGGAAAGGCTATGTGTAGATGTTCAGGCCAACAGCCCAGGTAGGACTCCAGCCAATGACAACCTCAAACATATAAATGAGAACACATTTTAGTTGACTCTGGACACAGCCGCTGTATGACCACAATTGTATGAGAGACCTTGAACGAGAATCACCTACACCCAGTTCACTCTCGGAATCACCAGAGATCACTAAAAATAATTAGGTTGTTTTAAACCACTAAGTTTTAGGGTGATTTGGTATGCAGCAATAGATAATAAGAACCACTCTTTACTTTGTCAGTATTATTGGGACCAGTGTGAAAGTTTTTGATATGTTATAAAGTATGATACAAGTGTAAAGAACTATTAAGTATGTGTGTTATACTAAGTATGTATAAGCAGATGACACCATATAGAATCACAGAAATCTCAGTGTTCAATACCAAGGGTCAGTTAATAAATCCATTTAAATCCAGTGGGTATTCCTTGAGTGTCTATGCATACCAAGCAGCAAATCAGGTCCCATAAAGATACAGAAACAACAAGGGTAGAAATATTCCATGCATTCTAAGAGTATATTAAAAGCATCTTAAACCTGAGCAACAAATGAAAGAAAGTATTTTATGTAGCATCCAAATTTCTCAGAAACATTATTTCCTAAAGTATTGTTCATTTCCTGATAGAAAGTTCGTGCTGACATCAGGAAAATCTGGGTTTCAATCTTTCCTTTAATACTTTTTTGAGTGCATACAAAATATCTCTGGGTGAAAGGTTTGTACTTGTAAAATGATAGTAATAATATCTACCTTGCAGGAGTCTTGAGAGGATTAAATAACACAATGTATTCTAAGATCCTCATGCGTAGAATTAGATCAATAATGGACAGCTCCCATTATAATTTACACTTCTAGGCTTGCTCTCCATTGCAAATTTGCAGGAAAAAAAAAAGGAAAAGAAAAAGAAAACATCTGTGATATCTGTCATTGTAGTTCAGAAATAAGGCTACCAATTTTTTCTGTGTTCAAATCTTAGGAATAATAAGTTGCATTTGTTCATGAATTACTTCTAACTCTTCTCTATTGAATCACAGATGAATCAGCAAGTCCTGTTGATTTTACCTTTTTAAAGTACCCAGTACCTTTCATGAACTCTACTAGTATCAATCATCTCTTACATGAATCATTTGAATAGCCTCCTATTTCCTAGGGCTTACATTTTTAAAAGTGCCACAAACTGGGTGGTTTAAACAACAAAAATGTATTCTCTTGTGTTATGAGGCTAAAACTCCAAAATAAAAGTGTCACCCTCCTCCATCTGAAGGCTCTGGGAGAAGACCTAGATTCTTACCAGTTCCTTGCTTCTGGGGGTTACTGGCAATCCTTTGGCATTTCTTGAATTGCAGCAACATAACATTGTCAGTATCTTTGCATGGCCTTCTCTCCATGTGTGTCCAAATTTACCTCTTCTTATAAGAACACTAGAGGCCTGGTGCACGAAATTCATGCATGGGTAGGATCCCTAGGCCTGGCAAGTGATCAGGGCTGATGTATGGTGTGACCAGTGGGGTGATCGGGGGGCCCCCGCTGGCACCCACCTTGGCCTGCCCAGCACAATCCGCTCGCCGGCCCTGACCCCCACCACTACCACTCGTTGCCTCCTTGGCTAGCCTGGGGCCTATGGGCTGGGGGCAGCTCCTGTTTTGAGCATCTGCCCCCTGGTGGTCAGTGCGCATTATAGCAACCGGTCATTCCACCATTCAGTCAATTTACATATTAGGCTTTTATTATATAGGATCAGTCACTGGAACAGAGATTGATCTAATCCAGTATAACCTCATCTGAACTTGATTACATCTGCAAAGACTCTATTTTCAAATTAGGTCATATTCAGAGGTATCAGGTAGTTAGGACTTCAGCAAAACTACCTTGGGGGGAAACACAATTCAACTCATAACATTTCCCACCTGTTCTTCTGTTTACCCTTGACTCTTTTAGACTATGCCCCTCATCACAGCCAGAATGTTTCACTTATAAGATCAAACCCTCCACTGATGCTCCATTTCTTTAGGAAAAAAAATCAAAGTCCTGAAAAAGGACAAAAAATTTAATCTTGATCTCCCCACATCTCCCTGAGATACATCTACCCAGGGCCATTTCTCAGAACACCTCTCCTCAGGCTCATGCCATTCTAGCTGCATCAGGCCCCCTCTCTGTTCTGCTGCTCCTTTGCACTCAGTGTTCCTGTTTATGGAATCTCTCTCCCCTCAACTCCCATACCCTCATGATTTGCTACCTTTTTCCTTCAGATTTCTTTTGAAATATCACTTTAGCAGAGAAACCTTTCCTGATAAGTCCACAGAAATATTACTCCTTTAATCTACATTACTTAGCATCACATTCCTGGTTTTTATTTCTTCACAGGTAGCACATGTCTCTAAAGGCCATATTATATATTTATTTGTTTAATATCTGACTCCACTCCCCTCACACACCTCACTATAACTGAAGCTCCAAGAAGGAAGTAAAATTTGTTTACTCTTTGTCTCCTCTGATTAGAACACTGTCCAACAAATTATATAATATCCAATAGTAAGAATTGTCCATAGAAATTCAAGTTGTGTTTGGTGGATATTCGGTTAATTGTTGTCCTGTTAATATTGACCAATTGGACAGTTTTCCCAAGAAAATTTATATTAGCATTCCTGATGGCCTTATATGTGTGTAGTTCTTTGAGTTTCTTTGAACAGCTTGGAACATCTTACTGGATTCCTCACTAATTATCTTTTAGCAACATACCCATTGATAAAGTTTGTGGAACAGGATGGATGTGAATTGAGTTTCAAAGAGAGTATAGAAATGTCCTGGAAGAGAAGGGAGGGCATCATGTGGGGATTTACAAGGCAAAGAAGGCAATAGTGATTTATGTATATTATTCCTTGTTAACTCACAATTTTCAAAAAGGTAAAAGCATGACTTTCATAAAACATAAAATGAACGCAAATCAACAATTTTATTTAGCTCATTAATTAATGAGGGTGCTAGTAAGATGGGGAAAAAAACCACAGCAGAGTTAATCTTCTTTAGTTCAATTTTTCTTCAAACTGCCATGACAGGAATTTTCTTTCATTGCTATGGCTTAAAAACATAATTGATGCCTTGTCATCAGTCCTCTAGATGTTAATCTTTATCTCTATAAAGATGCAAAATACACCAACCAAGAATAATCAAAAGCACACACCCCATCAGATAAGATAATTGCTGAAGAGTACCCTAGATAACATCCAGCAGTCCATTAAAAAGACATCCAGTAATCTTCTTCAAAAATACTTTAGAATTTTCCTAAAAATGCCAAGCAGGTTACATAAGGTGCACATATTTCTGAGAGTGATGAAGAATTGCTTGGTTAGATGAAGGGAAAGCCCAGTTGGTGAAAGATGTTCTCACAAGGCAAGTTAGGATTTTATATAGCAAGCTATGGGAAATCACTAATTCTCAAGTAGAGGAGTGACTTGATGAAAACAATCTTTGGAAAGAGTCATTTTAGCAGAGGTGTGTGGATAGAAACGTAGAGTTGGAGAAAAGGCAGGAAGAAGACAGGAAGCAAGAAATACACTTAGAAAAGTTCCATAGGGATTCAATCGGGTTTAGGCTTGGGTGATGCAAAAATCCAGTAACGGTTGGATAGGGAGCTTTGGGATGGCGGAAGTAACCAACTGAACTGACACGATAGAGTCAGCTTCTTGGAACTTTTCAGAGGATGCCTGACTGTGGGAGTCTTTATATTCCAAAATGTGTACTTGTTTATATAAAATTTGCAAGTGTATCTATCCACTTTTGTAAAAATATTTGTGATATCCTTTTCATGATGAATGTTATTTGGATAACAACTCTAGTGTAATTTATTAATATCATTGCACTAACATTTATTTAATGCAGTATTTAAGTGCAGTATTGAATGCTAACTAAAGCTCCCTAAAATATTTAAAATAAGCCTAGAGAAGAAATTCATCCCCTTCCCATACACTTAATTTCCCTCAGCTTTGAGATGTAATTGACATATAACAATGCTTAAGTTTAAGGTGCACAATATGTTGATTGATACAAGTATGTATTGTAAAATAATTACCACAATAAGGTTAGTTATTTAATTTTTTTTTAAAAAGTCAGTAGTTCAATTCTATTTTGCATATGAGTGTTAATGGATTTTGCCTGGTTTGTGAAAGATAAGAAAAAGCATTTTGTTTGTTCAATATTATAAAGCAAAACAAATCATTCAGGTCACTTCAATCTCTAACAACGCTTGTTTGAAATGGCTAGGTTATATACCGATTTCAGGAAAACCCAATACCACAGAGCGTCTTCATATAATTACAGCTAAACAGTTGATGTTCAATCCATGCCTCCAATCTTTGATTTGACTATGCTTTCTTCATTTACTTGGCTTTTGTAGAAATTAAATGGTGGTATTTTAAGAAAATGACCCTTTTTGTAGCTTGACAGATTCTAAGTAAACATATGCACTCTAAAATAAAAGCACATCCAAAGTTAACCTTTGAAAATTCAAACTGTACTGAGGACATCAGAAATGATTCACCAGTGACAGACATACAGGTTATTTTTATGATCTGAGCCATGAGTCGTTCATTTGTTCTTGATTCAAGTGACTACTTTTCACTATATTGAGCCCTGGGTTTCAAAAATGAACCTTCTGCTGATAAGGAGATTTACAGAGAACAAAAAAGCCTGAGTCAACTATTTATCTGGGACCGAATTCGTGAACTAAGCTTAGTTCAAGCAAGAGGTTTCCTAAGCAGTTCATTTATTTTAATAAGGTACAAGCATTTTGGAGTTATACTGTAGCTTTTGTTCACAGTGCACTGACAGAAGCAGAGGGAGAGGCCTGGAGGTAACATTTCATGCATTCTTAGAGATGAGAATTGAGCACCTGCTAGAAGCAAAGTTCTATGCCAGATGCTCCGGAGATACACAGGCCTAGCCTGCAAGGAGCTTCTACTATTACAGAGGGAATAAAACAAGTGCACAGATCATTATGTCATGACAAATTATAATATAAGAGAGAATACTATAAATACTATGGGAAGGGTATAAACGCAAAATTTTAAAATAAATTCCAGACAGAGAAAGTGCATTGGTTTTCTAGGGGATCGAGAAAGACCTCATGGCATTTGAATAAAACAGTGTTTCTCAAACTTCTGCATGCATAAAAGATGCCTTGGGATCT
Organism: Myotis lucifugus; assembly: GCF_000147115.1. Lineage (NCBI taxonomy): Eukaryota > Metazoa > Chordata > Mammalia > Chiroptera > Vespertilionidae > Myotis > Myotis lucifugus. Next base: position 86,657 of record NW_005871736.1, on the reverse strand, counting down.
CATTAAAGTTTATATTTCTGGACCATCCCTGGAGATTGTGATTTATAGTATCTCACCAGCACTCCAGGTGATGGAGAGAGAAATGGCCCAAGCACTGTTTTATAAACACATGGTTAGAGCCTTAAAAGATAAATAGCATTGAGAAAGCAGTGATAAAAGGAGAGAGGATTCAGATGAATAAATAAGTCAATAAGAAGGTTTGATGTATTATCTGATCTCTGGGGGGGAGGGGCTTTGGAATCCCTTCTCCCACCCCAATTAGCCTATTAAAATAACAGGGGTTTCTGATGAGTTGTTCTAGAATATAGAGTCTTGGAGTGTAGCAATAAAATAGATTTAACATCACCACCCCAATCATATCCCTAGATTGCCCCTTAGTAGATGAAGGGTATATAAAGTATCAATAAGAAGTACTCATATTGGCACATAAGCTCATTTAAACAGCTACAGCCATAGCCAGGTGGTTCAGTTGGTTAGATTGTCATCCTGTATTCCAAAAGGTGTTAGGTTCGATTCCCGGTCAGGGTACATACCCAGCTTGCAGGTTCCATTCCCAGACTGGGCACCTAGGGATGGGGGTGAGAGAGTGACCAGAAATCAATGTTTCTCCTCACGTCGATGTTTCTCTCTCTCTCCCTTCCTCTCTAAAATCAGTGAGAACATATCCTCTGGTGAGGATTAAAAGAAAGAAAAAAAGAAAAAATACAACTCCAGAACTCCTGAAAACAAGACATCACAGGAAACTCACAAGGGGAGGAGGGATGGGGGTGGGGGGATAGTCAGCAAAATGATGAACTGTTTGTTTCTGAAACAACATGCAGATGCTGGTTGTTTGTGGGCTGTTCTGGGGAATTGCCCTATTTTCTGGTGCCAGGCTGGCTCAACGTATCCCTACAATCAATGGGCAGTACGGATAAGCATGTGCCAATGATTTTTATGGTGGGAAGGGCGTGGAAAGGCCACTGTCTTTCTCCTGTGTCCACCTGGAGGTGATTGGGAATTTCCTATGCCTGTATCTTTGGTCATAAGCGCAGATTTCCATACTCTTACTCTCAGTCACATCCCTACTTTACATATTATCTGCCCCCATACAACGTTTTACTGCAGAAACTGTTAGTTCCAAAACTGGGAGGGGTCGGGGGGGCTGCCCCTGTGATATCTGAAACTGACCTTCCTACATGGAGGGTAGGGAGAGAGGGAAGAAAGGCAGACTACTGCAGAATAAGCAAGGGAACTTACAAAGTTTGTCTTGTGCAACCAGTAGACAAGTAGATCCCTGCCCACCAGAATCTTAAAAGTTTATAGAGAGACCTTGCCTGGGTTTCATCCTGCATTCTGTCTAGATGGTCCCCAAACCACCTTATTCTCTCCAGGTTGCATCCTTGGAACAGCTTCTACTGTGAGTTGGTGGGCAGGGTGTACATTCCAAAGACGAGAGAGAATGAGGAGCCCTCAATTGCCTGGTCCAGCTTGTAGGTCAACGCAATCATGTCCTCTCCATGACCTCCTCCTACAGAATAGGGACCTAGCACTCCTTATCTGTGTTGGCATATGACTAAAGAAGCAGAGGTATGGGCTAGGACTCAAGGAAAACACTGTGATTGGTAAGTAGTACATATGTAGCCTTCCGCAGATGAGAATTTTCAATCACCCAAAATGTTTGCAAAAGAATCAAGTAAGGGCACTATGGCAAAAACATATATAGCAATAAATGAGAAGGGAGGAATAAATAGTATGTCAAAGCCAAATTTTGAAAAAAACTTCAATATTAGGGCAAAGGACTGTTTTCAACAGACCAAAGGGAATCATTACACATAATTGAAATTGGCTGTAGGAAGTTTGAACTGTATGCAAAGCTTGGAAAAATTGGCTAAAGGCAAGACAAATGTAGGTAATGCTAAACAGATTCACAGAGGTAGGATTATTCTTATATAGTCAACACCTTCCTAAAAAAAAAATCTCAAGTTGAGCTATAGAAGAAATGCATTTAGAGCATTTATTCCAATTTGTTTCTTAAAGAGCTTTTATGTAACGTCCAAAGCAAAGGCCTTATTAGTGGGCACTCTGAAAGAAAAATATAATTTTAATCAATTTGATTAAATTATATAAATAATTTAAAAAATCATGAAATGGAATTTTGAAAGATTATACATACATTTGTTTATTTTCCTGCTATATACTTTATTGCCCACATTTGTTTTATATCTTTGTTTCTTCCCATGATAATTATTACTTATGAAAAATAGTTCTTAAAAGAGAAATAGTTTATGTCATCAGACAGATCAGACAGAGTTAACTTAAAGCCAGTCAGAGGTTTCTGTAACTTGGGCACATTAAAAGGATGGGAAGGAGAAACCCTGAAGATCCATTATTGTCATTTGTCCAAATGCAAAATTTTCTTCCAGGCAAAAACCTATTCTTTATATTACTTTAATGTCAACACAGCTTATAATAGAGGTTTGAGCACAAAATAGCTAAACGAGGTCCTGGTTCAATTCCAGGTCAGGGCACATGGGGAAGAAAGGGCAGGGAAGCTACAGATCGATGCTTCTCTCTCTCTCTCTCTCTCTCTCTCTCTCTCTCTCTCTCTCTCTCTCCCTCTCTTTCTCTCTCTCTCTCTCTCCCCCTTTCCCTCCCCCCCCTCTCTCTCAAAAAACAAAACAAAACCAAAAACAAACAAAAACAAAACAAAACACCTATATACCCTCAGGGTGAGGATTTTAAAAAATTACCATTTACAAATAGTGATTGTAGCTTATAGCTTTAATATTAAGTAAGATTATGAAGCATAGTAGTGGCATGAGAGCCAGCATATCATATAATTCCATGTCATATCCATTTCATATTAAAATATCAAGGTACCAGAGACTATCGCAATTTCCCCAGTCCAATCTGTGGCCTTTCAAGGAATCTTAAAACTATAAATGGGATAATTTTCTTGGATTTATGTTTTGTGGTAATAAGGTAATAATGTGAATGTATTTTTATTAAGATAATTTGAAAAGGCAGTATGCATGTAATGTCAAGTGTATGTAAAGTTCAGAGACTATTACCAGGTAAATCAGAAGTGTGCTTTGCTATCACAGACTCTCCATTAGCAGTAGACAAAAATCTCTTTAAAGAAACAATGTAGATACTTATTTTTTAAAAATTATAGTTCTTGGTTAGTTCAGTTCTTCGACTAAAATCTCTCCTTTCCCCCTTGTGCATTTTACAAACTTTTGGCAGCTTTATTGTTGAAAAGCCAAGGTACATTCATAATTGCACCACAGTAACATGCATTTATCATTGGCAAAGGTTTCATACTATAAATGAATTATTGTTATGGATATGCCATGAAATAGCGTCTTATTATCCTCCTCTTCTACTTTTTCCACCAAGCAGGTCAAAGTCGATAACAAGTGTTACTCTAAAGTGATATTTTTGAACAAATTAAAGGAATAAAGTGAGTTTTAAAGCTTTAGCTTTGCAATACTTTAAAATGATCAACACTTTTTATTCTAGCTATGCCTCTAAATCCCCCAGACACTCCTCGCCTTGTGATGTTTTTGCAAACACTGGAAAGCCATTGATTTCTATACTGGCTCCTAGGTTGTTCTCAATCAAGTAAATGCAATTGAGAATTTATTATATCTGAAGGTGCTGTCAAGAAATGGAAAAATTATAATATCTCCAATTTATTTTATTCAGGTGTGTTTGAAAACATTGAGAGAGAACAAGATCAATCCAACTCCTCTTTACAGAGTTTGAGCTAGATATTAGAGTAAAAATATTTCTTGGCTATATGATATCTTGGTAGCTGCCATTTTATTTCAACGTTTCTGCTGTACATAAAGTGGAGTTGTTAGAAACATGGAAGTTTAGGGTTCTGTTACCATCTTATTTTTTTACTTTTTTAAAAATTGTTTTATTGCTTAAAGTATTACAAAGAGTATTACATATGTCTCCTTTTTTTTTCCCGCCCTTGACAATCCCCTGGCCTCCCCTACCCGCCAGTGTCTTATGTCCATTGGTTATGCTTATATGCATGCATACAAGTCCTTCAATTGATCTCTTACCCCGCCTCCCACCCCCCAACCCTCCCCAGCCTTCCCGCTATAGTTTGACAGTCTGTTCGAGGTTGCTCTGCCTCTGTATCTATTTTTGTTCATAAGTTTATAATGGTCTTTATTATCCATAAATGAGTGAGATGATGTGGTATTTTTCCTTCATTGACTGGCTTGTTTCACTTAGCATAATGCTCTCCAGTTCCGTCGATGCTGTTGCAAATGGTAAGAATTCCTTCTTTTTTACAGCAGCAAAGTATTCCATTGTGTAGATGCACCACAGTTTTCTAATCCATTTATCTACTGATGGGCACTTAGGCTGTTTCCAGATCTTAGCTATGGTGAATTGTGCTGCTATGAACATAGGGGTGCATATATCCTTTCTGATTGGTGTTTCTGTTTTCTTGGGATATATTCCTAGAAGTGGGATCACGGGGTCAAATGGGAGTTCCATTTTTAGTTTTTTGAGGAAACTCCATACTGTCTTCCATAGTGGAAGACTGCATTCCCACCAGCAGTGCATGAGTGTTCCTTTTTCTCCACATCCTCTTCAGCACTTGTCATTTGTTGATTTGTTGATGATAGCCATTCTGACAGGTGTGAGATGGTACCTCATTGTTGTTTTGATTTGCATTTCTCGGATGATTAGTGACTTTGAGCATGTTTTCATATGTCTCTTGGCTTTCTGAATGTCCTCTTTTGAAAAGTGTCTATTTAGGTCCTTTGCCCATATTTTTATTGGATTGTTTATCTTCCTTTTGTTAAGTAGTATGAGTTCCCTATAAATGTTGGAGATTAAACCCTTATCGGTGATAACATTGGCAAATATGTTCTCCCATGCAGTGGGCTTTCTTGTTGTTTTGTTGATGGTTTCTTTTGCTGTGCAGAAGCTTTTTATTTTGATGTAGTCCCATTTGTTTATTTTCTCTTTAGTTTCCAATGTCCTAGGAGCTGTATCAGTGAAGAAATTGATTCGGCATATGTCTGAGATTTTGTTGCCTTTGGATTCTTCTAGTATTTTTATGTTTTCCCGTTGAACATTTAAGTCTTTTATCCATTTTGAGTTTATTTTTGTGTATGGTGTAAGTTGGTGGTCTAGTTTCATTTTGTTGCATGTATCTGTCCAATTTTCCCAACACCATTTATTGGAGAAACTCTCTTGACTCTATTGTATGTTCTTGCCTCCTTTGTCAAATATTAATTGAGCATATTGGTTTGGGTCGATTTCTGGGCTCTCTATTTTATTCCATTGATCTATATGTCTGTTCTTGTGCCAGTACCAGGCAGTTTTGAGAACAGTGGCTTTGTAATACAGCTTGATATCTGGTATTTATATCCCTCCTACTTTGTTCTTCTTTCTCAGGATTGCTGCAGCTATTCGGGGTCTTTTTTTATTCCAGATGAATTTTTGGAGAGTTCGTTCTAGGTCTGTGAAATATGCCGTTGGTATTTTAATGGGAAGTGCGTTGTATTTATAGATAGCTTTGGGTAGTATGGACATTTTAATTATGTTGATTCTACCAATCCAAGAACATGGTATGTTCTTCCATCTGTTTATGTCTTCCTCTATCTCTTTTTTCAACGTCCTGTAGTTTTCTGAGTAGAGGTCTTTTACCTCTTTAGTTAAGTTTATTCCTAGGTATCTTAATTTTTTTTGGTGCAATGGTAAATGGGATTGTTTTTTTAGTCTCTCTTTCTGTAAGTTCACTATTAGTGTATAGAAATGCCATAGATTTTTTGGCATTAATTTTGTATCCTGCTACATTTCCAAATTCATTTATTAAGTCTAATAGTTTTTTGATGGAATCTTTAGGGTTTTGTATGTATAATATCATGTCATCTGCAAATAAGGACAGTTTTACTTCTTCTTTTCGAATTTGAATGCCTTTTATTTCATCTTCTTGTCTAATTGCAATGGCTAATACTTCCAGGACTATGTTGAACAGGAGTGGTGAGAGTTGGCATCCCTGTCTTGTTACTGTTCTTAGGGGAAATGGTGTTAGTTTTTGTCCATTGAGTATGATGTTGGCTGTGGGTTCGTCATATATGGCTTTTATTATGTTAAGGTATGATCCTTCTATTCCCACCTTGCTGAGAGTTTTTATAAAAAATGGGTGTTGGATTTTGTCAAATGCTTTTTCTGCATGAATTGATATGACTATGTTGTTTTTTTTTTCTTTCAATTTGTTTATGTGATGTATCATGTTTATTGATTTGCGGATATTGTAACATCCTTGCATCCCTGGGATAAATCCTACTTGGTCATGGTGTATGATCTTTCTGATGTACTGCTGGATCCGATTTTCTAAGATTTTGTTGAGGATTTTGGCATCTATGTTCATGAGGGATATTGGCCTAAAATTCTCTTTCATTGCGTTGTCTTTACCTGGTTTTGGTATTAGGGTGATGTTGGCTTCATAGAATGAGCTTGGAAGTGTTCCTTCCTCTTGAATTTTTTGTAGTAGTCTGAGGAGGATAGGTTTTAGTTCTTCCTTGAATGTTTGGTAAAACTCCCCTGTGAAGCTGTCTGGTCCTGGGCTTTTGTTTGCTGGAAGCTTTTTGATGACTGCTTCAATTTCTTCCATAGTTATTGGCCTATTGAGGTTTTTAGATTCTTTCTGATTGAGTTTTGGAATGTTGTATTTTTCTAGGAATATGTCCATTTCCTCCAGGTTGTCTAGTTTGTTGGAGTAGAGTTTTCCATAGTATTTTTTAACAATCATTTGTATTTCTGTGGGGTCTGTTGTGATTTCACCTCTATCATTTCTGATTTTGTTTATTTGGGTCCTCTCTCTTTGCTTCTTGGTGAGCCTGGCTAGAAGTTCATCAATCTTGTTTATCCTTTCAAAGACCCAGCTCTTGGTTTCATTGATTTTATGTATTGTTTTTTTTGGTCTGTATGTCATTTATTTCTGCTCTAATCTTTATTATCTCCTTCCTTCTGCTCACTCTGGGTTTTTCTTGTTGCTCTCTTTCTAATTCTTTGAGATGTAGAATTAGATGATTTACTACCATTTTTTCTTGTTTTTTGAGGTAGGCCTGTAGAGCTATAAACTTCCCTCTCAGGACTGCTTTCATTGTGTCCCATAGGTTTTGCATTGTTGTGTTTTCATTCTCATTAATTTCCAGGATGTTTTAATTTCTTCTTTGATCTCATTGGTAACCCAATCAATATTTAATAACATGTTATACATGTTATTCAGCTCCCAAGTGTTTGAGTATTTTGGTTTGTTTTTATTGTAGTTTATTTCTAATATTATGCCATTGTGGTCTGAGAAGGTGCTTGGTATGATTTCAATCTTCTGGAATTTGGGGAGACTTTTTTTGTGACCCAATATGTGGTCTATTTTTGAAAATGTCCCATGAGCACTTGACAGGAACATATATTCCGTGGCTTTGGGGTTAAATGTTCTGAAGATGTCAATTAAGTCCATCTGATCTAGTGAGTCATTTAGGATTGCTGTTTCTTTGCCGATTTTATATCTAGAGGATTTATCCAGTGATGTCAGTGGTGTATTAAAGTCCCCTACTATGATTGTACTGTTGTCAATCTCTCCCTTGATATCTTCCAGGAGTTGTTTTTTTTTTTATGTATTTGGGTGCTCCTGCATTGGGTGCATATATGTTTATCAGGGTTATGTCCTCTTGTTGTATTGATCCCTTTAGTATTATGAAGTGGCCTTCCTTATCTCTTGTTATGGCCTTCACTTTGAGGTCTATTTTGTCCAATGTAAGTATTGCTACCCCAGCTTTTTTTCATTTCCATTTGCCTGAAAGGTATTTTTCCATCCCTTCAATTTCAGTCTGTGTGAGTCCCTTCTTCTGAGGTGGGTCTCTTGTAGACAGCAAATATATGGGTCATGTTTTTTTTAATCTATTCAGCCACTCGATGTCTTTTGATTGGAGCATTTAGTCCATTTACGTTTAAAGTTATTACTGAAAGGTACTTGTTTGTAGCCATTTCTAATTTTTGTGCCTGTTTTCTTTCTTAGCTTTTTATTTCTTCTTTTTACACCAGCCCCTTTAGCATTTCTTGCATTGCTGGCTTGGTGGTGATAAACTCCCTTAGCCTTTTTTGTCTGTGAAGCTTCTTATTTCCCTTTCAATTTTGAATGATAGCCTTGCTGGATAGAGTATTCTTGGATTCAGTCCTTTGCTTTGCATCACTTTGTAAATTTCCATCCATTCTTTTCTGGCCTGATGTGTTTCTGTTGAGAAGTCATTTGATAATCTAATGGAAGATCCCTTGTATGTAACTTTCCATCTCTCTCTTGCAGCCTTTAAGATTCTCTCTTTGTCCTGAACATTTGCCATGGTAATTATGATGTGTCTTGGTGTGGGTCTTTTCAGGTTCACCTTGTTTGGGACTCTCTGTGCTTGTGTGACTTTTTTCTTCCCCACCTCAGGGAAGTTTTCTGATATTATTTCTTCCAATAGGTTTTCTAACCCTTGTTCCTCTTTCTGTTGTTCTGGCACCCCTATTATTTGTATGTTGTTTTGTTTCATGTTGTCCCATAGCTCCCTTAGGCTCTCCTCCTGTCTTTTAATTTTTTTTCTCCAATTGCAGTTCAGTTTGCATGTGTTTTGCTTCCCTGTCTTCTAATTCGCTAATTCGGTCCTCCACTTCTCCTAGTCTACTGTTGAAACTTCCAGTGGTGTTTTTTATTGCAGCTATATCACTCTTCATTTCTTCTTGGTTCTTACATAAGTTATTGATTTTTTCATCCATTTCTCTTTTTTTTCTCTAGATGTAGACTTTATTTATTTTTTATTGCTTAAAGCATTACAAAGGGTATTACGTATGTGTCCTTTCCCCGCCCCCCCCCGCCCTTGACAATACCCTGGCTTCCCCTACCCCCCCAGTGTCTTATGTCCATTGGTTATGCTCATATGCATGCATACAAGCCCTTCAGTTGATCTCTTAACCCCCTCTTTTTGATTCTTACATAAGTTGTTGATTTTTTCATCCATCCGGTTTATGCATTCTAGAACCCTTAATCTGAATTCTTTTTCTGTCATGTTGCATGCCTCTGTTTCACTTAGCTGCTTTTCTGGCAAGTCCTCCTTTTCTTTCCTTTGCGGTTTCTTTGTCTACCCATGTATGATCTCACTGACATATCTAGATGTTGAGTGATTCAGGGGCTGCTCCTTGGGTGGCAGTGGCTCCTCGGGCTGTGGTTGCTCCTCGGGTGGTTGTGGTAGCAGCTGCTCCTCAGTTGGCAGCAGCTCCTCTGGTGGGTGCTGTTCACAGCTGTGGTGGCTCCTCTGGCTGGTGGGGGAAGGCTTCACACACAGCTGCTGTTCCTCAGACAGAGGGTATGCTGATCACAAGGCTGCTGTTCCTTGGATGGGGGCAGGCTACACACTCAGCTGCTACTCCTTGAACTGGGGCGGACTGCTCACGTGGCTGCTATTCCTTGAATGGGGGCTGGCTGCATGCTGCTGTTGTTCCTCTGATGTGGTGGGCTGCTTGTGGGGCTACTGCTCTTTGGACTTGGACAGGTTGATTGAAAGTCTGCTGCTCCTCAGACTGGGGTGGGCTGCTTGCGTGGCTGCTGCTCTTTGGACGGGAGTGAGCTGCACGCGTGGCTGCTCCTCCTCAGACGGGGATGGGCCACTCACCTGGCTGCTGCTCGTCGGACAGGTGCAGGCTGTGTGTGGCTCTGCTCCTCTGACTGGTGCGTGCTGTGCAGGGCTGCCGCTCCTCAGACATGAGCAGTCTGCTCGTGTGGCTGCTGCTCCTCGGACCAGGGTGGGCTGCTGCTGCTCCTCGAATGGGGACGGGCTGCTCGCAGAACTGCTGCTCCTCGGATGGGGGGCGGGCTGCTCACACAGCTGCTGTTCCTCAGATTGGGCAGGCTGCTCGTGAGGCTGCTGCTGCTTGGACGAGGGCAAGATGCTTGTGCAGCTGCTGCTCCTCGGACTAGTGCAGGGTGTGGGCTGTGCACAGCTGCTGCTCCTCGGATGGGGGCGGACTGCGCAGGGCTGCCGCTCCTCAGACGTAGGTAGACTGCTCGAGCAGCTGCTGCTCCTCGGACAGGTCGGACTGCTCACGTGGTTGCTGCTCCTCGGATGGGGAAGTGGGCTGTTCACACAGCTGCTGCTCCTTGGACCTGCTGTGACCAGGTTGGCTGAGGCTCAGATCTCAGACCTGGTGGAGAAGCACTGCACTGACTGCAGAGCTGGAGGACTCTCTGGAGGCCCTTATTTTAAAATGAATTTATTACAAAACAAGCAGATGCTTATATATCACCTCCAACATTAGAATTTCTATGTTATGTCACTAACCAGAAACAGCAACTTGATTTTTTCCAGTTACATTTATTCAAAGTTAGGTTCTGGTATTTTTTTTACACTCCAGAGAGCACCTAGTTTCTATGCACCCAGATATCTTCTGAATTTTATTTGACAGTTCTGGAAACTCATGTCACTTGCTATTGAGCTAAAAGTAATAGTATCACATTTCAGTCTAAACCTCTCTTCTAAATCACCAGGGATTTTCTCATATGCAACAAGATGAGAATTTTCAAAACTAAAAAGTGAGTCAAAAAGATTGACAAATGATTTTAATGTATAATGTGGGGTTATAATTTCATTTGTTTCCCATGGGGGAAATACATTTGGTAATGTTCTATCATCTATTTTCAACTCTCTTCATCTTCCTTCTCCACCCAACTCTCTCTCTCTCAAAAATATCTAAGCTGGCCAGTTCTTGTTCTTCATAGGCAGTTTGAACAGGATTAAGATTAATATTTATTTATCAAATTGTCTTTATTATATGAAACATTCCATTCATTTAGCTCAATTATTTTCACTCCAACATCACTGGAAAATATTGGGCTTCTACTACCAAAATAACTTGTTTGTATTATATATCCCTGATGTACTTACACTGTCTGCAGCGCTTTAGACACCTGTTGCACCTTTGCATATTCTCTGTTTCCTGAAGTCCACCACCATTTTACATAAGGCCAGCTTACTTTGCAATCCCTTTCTTATGCCAAATTTTGGTGTATGTCTACCTAGCAAAGTTGCATTGCAGCTATTCCTATTAGGTTTACCTTTAGGACTTCTCCATCCATCTTTGGTCATTAAGAAGTCTCCTCATTTACTTTTACCCAGCAGGCAGTTGTTGGAGCTCTGAGGTAGACCTGGATTTGTCACCATTGCCTCAGTGAAGTTAGTCATTGTACAAAGTCTGATCATGTATTAAAAAGCTACTACCTTGAATAAAAAAAAAGCTACTACCTTGAAAGGTCTTACTTAACAGCAAAATGTCCTCTCTGCAGGAAAATAGGTTCAATATTAAATCATATGAAGACAATAACATAGAGGGTAAAAGATGAAGAGTGAAAAAATAGCAAATGTAGGATAGAGAAGATTAGGGTGTTTTTTATCTTATATGGCTCAAGAGTTCTCTTAATTAAATGATTATCCTTTACCAGCTTGCTAAAATATTCCAGAGGTGACAATGTCTCAAGCCCCCTTTTTAGTGAGGAGAAAAAGAATTCGTTTGTATTCTAAAATTTCTAATTAGCTAGAGATTTTAGGAAAGGGAAGCAAATTTTAACGACCCAAGGGAGGCCAAGAACTAAAGAAATGATGAATGTGCACAAAGATTCAAGAATACATCCAGCAATTTCAGTGTACCCAGGTGCCCTTTGGGCCTTGTTTGACAATCCCAAGAACACATGTCACTTTCTGTTATGCACACTGAAACAGAAACTGCTCAAAACTTTTGCTATTCTTTTTGCAATGCCAAATGAAAATATAGTGTCTATTGCTGAAAGAGGCCCAGTATTCTGCTGGCAGGTCACAACGAGAGAGAATGAGAAGGGAGGAGAGAAAAAGAAACTAAAAAATAACAAGAAAAAAAGAAAAATGTTTCAGATGATAATACTTTATAATAATAGCTTATAGTGTGTTTCCCTCCCTGGCGTAACAATTTTAATCCATGCCTCAGGCCTGATCTCCAATTTCAGGCACTTGCAAAATGAGTAGCAGAAAAAAATTGTTCCATTCCTCAGAGCAAAAGAGCAATTACTTTATATAAGTGAGGCCCTCTTGTACTTCAAAACAAAAGTTGAAAAATTGTTATTGTTGATAATAATAAATATGGATATAATCATACTCATTTATACTGTAGAGGAAAGGTGTAAGATAAAGTTGGTGACAGGAGAACATCAGTGTCAGAACACAGGAGAAATTTGACATCTCTGAGGATGGCTCAGAACCACTCAGCTGTCTGCACAGTGGCAGTGACATGTTAGAGCATAATGACTGCTGTTGAATCTTCTTGTTCACTTTTACTATTTAGCTAATAGAGGACACATTTTCACTTCTGTATTTGGTGAAGAATAGAAAAAGTAATAAGAACTTAGATTTCTGAAAAATAGGCACTTTTGGCACTTAATTATTTAATGCTCATTTTGGCACATCTTGTCCAGGGGTCTTAACCTTCACTGCATATTTGAATCATTTAGGGATTTTCAAAAATACTGATGCCCCATGCCAGAATTTCGTCTTTAATTAGATTGCAGTGTGGCCTAGACATCAGTATGCTTTCAAAGCTACCCCGGGGATTCTAATGTAAACTCAGGCAGAGAACAGCTGCCTAGAGCCAATGTTCCTGAAAGTGTGTCCTAGACAGATCATTTCCCCTGGATCACCAAATCCTTGTTCAAAATGCATATGACCACATCCCACCCAGCACCTACTAAGACAATCTCTAGTGTTGGGGGCCAGGCAGAATGGCTTCTTAAGAAGCTCCTTCGTGATTCTTCAAGAGAATTCCTGCAACCATGTCTGTATAATTGAATGATCCAGTTGACATGCTCTCCAGGTAAAGATGGGACCCATGCTCTACCGCTCCAATTTATAAGTTGCAATGGCCATTTTCTGACTTATGTGATTGTTCTGCAGCACAATTATCATTTGGACAATGAGATAAATAATACATATACATATAGACTAGTGGCCCGGTACATGAAATTTGTGCATGGGAGGGGGGTGTCCCTCAGCCCAGCCTGCACCCTCTCCAATCTCGGACCCTTTGGGGATGTCGACTGCTGGTTTAGGCCCGATCCCAGGATGTCTAACAGGCCTGATCCCAGTATTTCTGACAGGCCTGAACCCAGATGTCCGGCAGGCCTGATCCCAGGATGTCCGACTGCTGGGATCGGGCCTAAACCGGCAGTTGGACATCCCTCTCACAATCCTGGACCGCTGTCTCCTAACCGCTCGCCTGCATGCCTGCCTGATTGCCCTTAACTGCTTCAGCCTGCCAGCCTGATTGCCCCCTAACAGCTCCCCTGCTGGCCTGATTGATGCCTAACTACTCCCCTGCCGGCCTGATCATCCTCAACTGCCCTCCCCTGCTGGCCAGATCACCCCCAAGGCTTTTATTAGTATAGATATGACCCTTCACAGAAAATTTCACTAACCCTGCTTTACAATAAGGGCTTGACGATTGAATCATTGGGGCCAGGCACCAAGATTTCCTTTCTTTGAATAGTGGAGGGAATAATTATCTTGTCTTTAAGTTGCCCTGAACATCAAATGAGATAATGACTTAGAAAAGCATAAAAGCACCATATAAAGACAATTGTCTTTTTCATGTACTGAAAAGACAATAAAGTGGTAAAATGAAAAACACTATTTTTATTCTCCCCCTTCATTCCTTTACAGCCTTTATTTAAACTTTGAAATTTAGAAAAATTTCACTCCTATTTTCATTTATTTACATTCAATATTATTTTGTATTAGTTTCAGGTTTTCTATTAGTTACAGAATAGTGGTTAGGCAATCATATACTTTACAAAGTGTTCCCTGATATTTCCAGTACCCACCTGGCTTCATACCGTCATTACAACATTATTGACTCTATTCCCTATTTAAGTGACAATAGGTTTACAGGTTCCTTCCAATCTTTCTTTTGTGTTGCCCGCCCTTCCTTTTCTTTCTCATGTCTTCCCTCATTTTCTTTATAAAGTATCTCAATTGGCCCTCAAAGCTCAGTGAAGGCACTGGGACACGCTTAATCCATTTTACAGACCAGGAAACTGAGGCCAATTCCAGTTGGCTATGGAACTGGATTCCTCTCGCAGGGAGCCCTCACAGCCGGCTCTCTGTCTTTCCTAAGGGACAGGCGCAGGGCAAACAGAACAAACTTCCCTGTGAGGCTTCCAAGCCTCATTCTCAAGCACCTTTTCATCATGGATGCTCCACATTCTTTCCTCTCCTCTGCCCCACCCCCTTTCTTTACTGCCCCCCCTTCTGGGAAGCAGGTGGTAGGCTTGCACTCACCATGCAAGTGTGCACCCCTATGGGGCAGGGTGAGAACTGGAGGCAGGGCGGGCGAGAACTGGGGGCTGGGTGGGCGCAGGCTTGTTTTTGGGCCAAGGCAGGAGCAGGAGTCCTGGCCTCTCAAGTGTGCAGGCTGCTGCAAGTCTCAGTCAGTGCCAGTAGCTTCACCAAACCGCCGCAGTGGGGTACCCAGCAGTGTGGCGCTCCTCCACTGAGGTGGCGCCACCCCTCCGCCCCCGCCTCAGGGCTGCGAGTCTGCGCCCCTCTGCCTGGGCATCCTTCCATGCCTGCAGTCATCGCCTCTTGTTTCCTGCCTATTGGGGCCACTACAGAACCTTGTTCTCTGCGGGCGAGGCAGATCCCCGCCCGCCAGCACCCTGCCCAGGCCTGAGCCACCTCCAGTGCTCCCCACCTTGTGCCGCTCTGCGCCCCTTGGGCCGCCCACCTCCTGGCCAGCTGCTTCGCTGAAACCGTGGCTCTTGCCCAGGATCTGCCCATCAGGCAGAGGCCTGTCAGCAGGCCTGCAGAACCCATGGCCACGGCTCCTGGCGGCTGCTTTGCCAAAGGTTCCTCTACCTTCAGGGCTCTCTCCTCAGACCCCCGTGGCCCCGCCCTTCCGTGGCTCCCAGCAGCCCCCCCTCTACTCGGCTCTCCCACCGCCCACCTGTCAGGACGCTGCCAGGGTGCCTTGCTGCGGGCAGTGTGGTTCTGGGGCAGGGGCTGGGGTGTGGGGAGCAGCTCCAGTAAAGTTTAGTAAACCCCAGGCCCCCAGCCCCTCCTTGAGCAGAGCCCAGCGCAGGCTGGGGGCCTGGGTCTGAACACTGCAGCTGCGAAGGCAGTGGCGGCAGAGAGGCGAGGCTGAATCCCCCTGCTGGAGTGGGCAGGTCATGCCTTCCTCCTTGCCCCCCGCGGCCTGGCCTGGCCCAATCCAGTCCACACTGCCACAATCGGCCTGCAGGAGTGGGTGGGTTGTGCCTCGCTTCTCGGCCCGGCGGCTCCCAGCCGGGTGCGCGATAGGCCCGCTGGAGTGGCTTGGGGCTGCTGGGTGCCAGGCTCCCCTGCATGTCTCCAATTCATCCCCCAGCAGCCCCAGCACCGAGGTGGCGGAGCTTGGGGCTGCTGGGGCCTGACGGGAGACATAAACACACAGGGCTTCCCTTAGGCTTCACTGCCGGGAGCCATCCGACTTTGCTCTTGGCTTGGAGCCTATGTATGCAAATTAACCGCCATCTTTGTTGGTGGTTAATTTGCATATAGCACTGATTAGCCAATGGGAGGCGTAGCAAAGGTATGGTCAATTACAATGTTTGTCTATTATTAGATAGGATATGAGGTATATATGTATAGAGATATAAACATATACATCTCCAGATAGGTATACATCTATTTGGCTTCAGGATCTGTGTATATGTGTATATACATGTACATGTACATGTAGAAACTGGCTCTAATACTCATGGGAGTATTCTGGATTCTTGCTTGGAAGGCCTTCCATTATTTATCTCATGCTCATGGCAGGGGATTTCCTACCACTGTATAAAGTGCTACGGGTAGGGCTCAAATAGGTGTCTACGCAGAGTCAAGTTCTTATGCTCCAAACAATCCTTAGAAAAAAAAACATGGAGAAATTAAAAAAATATATTTTGAGTACTAGTTATGAGCCCTGATTATGTATATTTTATAGGCTTGTTGTTATTGAAAAGCATTCTTGAAATTCAGGGATCCCGACAGTCTATCGAGTGCCAAAAACCTATTAAAAAGCAATCTGAAATGCATTTCAAGTGAAATCACTTTTACCAAAGTGCAGATCATTTCATTTATTCTAAAGATATATTATTAGAAAGGATACTGAATTGGTATTTATTTATCTTTCTACAATATAGCAAAAACACACACTTCTTTTATCTAGCTTCAGCATGTGTATAATTTTATAAAAGTCTATGTCAGAGCCGAATTGGGTTGGCTCAGTGGATAGAGCGTCGGCCTGCGGACTGGGGGATCCCAGGTTCAATTCCCGTCAAGGGCATGTACCTTGGTTGCGGGCATATCCCCACTGGGGGGCGTGCAGGAGGCAGCTGATTAATCTCTCTCACTGATGTTTCTGGCTCTCTACCCGTCTCCCTTCTTCTCTGTAAAAAATCAATGAAATATATTTTTTAAAAAAAGTCTATGTCAGAAAAGAAAGTGGGGTATTTTTTTCTCTTTTAATGGAACTCTATGGTGTGCATACTCAGAATGTTTAAAAATGGTTTCATTCTCAAGTGAACACAAAAGCATAATAAAAAAAAGCAGAAGGTACTATTTATCTTGGCCTTAGCTGCACATGTCAGAAAATTAAGACAATGATGAATGATTCATTACTGTACAAAGTTTTATTATCAGAGGCAAAATTCAAATTTGTTCTGCTTAAAACACAGAAGACAAATTTTCTCCTTTAGAAAAAACCATTTTGTTAGTGCGTGGTTATAATGGAATAAAAATTTCATGTTGTATACATGCTAATTCAATCTTTACTAAATAATTTTAAAGGTGTACAATAGAAAACATCTGCTAAATGAACACAAAGTCATTTATTTGGTAGATGCTTTAGTAACTTGTGTTTACTTTAAAAAGTTACATTTTTATTTCTAAATCTTAAAGTATTAGAAAGGAATAATTGCTTCCATTTGTCCTATTTTAAATGTCTGTTCATTTGGGGATGGCTTTAGGAAAATAAACGTTGTTGCTGAATAAATTCAAGTTCATTAGAAATAAACCACATAATATTTTTAAAAGGTTAGCTGATGAATTCAGTGTCCAGAAAGCCAACTGGGAAAGCTCAAAGGCAGAACTTGTCTTTTTGCTTCAAGTAACTGCACAGTGCATGAGCTTCATAGTCCTAATGTGTTTCCGTTTTATAGTCATAATTTGTTTTCAATGACTACCAAAACGTAAAGGGACTAAAAGACAGCAAAGAAAAATGCCAGGTGTATTCATATAGGGCACTGTACAAGCAGCATTTTAAAAGATAATGTGAGATCACTATTATATAGTATTTTAAAAGGTAGAACATTTGAGGAGGAATTCATTTGCAAAATGTTTCACACTTGAGAAGTGGCAGATAACAAACTTATTTTAAATAAAATGGAATAACTAAAAGTTAATAATAAATGTTCTAACCCAGTAGGTTCTAAGAGAAGCTGGGAACCCAATAATGTACAAAACAAGTATAATATTGTGAACTTAGTAGAGGTTAAAAGAATAGTGACAGAATAATTAACATGGAATATTAGTGCACTGCACATTCAAGGCATATGTTCTTAATTCCACCGTAATATCTTCTATAACACAATTCACTCTTTCATTTACCTACACGACATAATAAAAATGTGTGCGATTAGAAGCAAGTCGACCTGTGCAGAGCCAGGTCAAAGCAGTTATCTTAAACTGTACACGTATGCACAGCGGCTCAATAGAAATGTAACCTCAAGTAATTTGAGCAGCTGCAGTTCACCCATAGTTCTACGCAGAAAGAGAGAAATACTCCCCTGACCTCATCGCTAAGCAGAATTCTCGCTAGACTAATAGGTCTCCTCCATGTGCAGAACAGGGACTTCACCTTATCTTTTGGTCCACTGGTGAAGAGCTTTGCAATCCAGCTTGTCGTTTTATTTATTTCTCATGACTTGTTGGCTGGAAAATCTGTTAATTAGGTGTTGTAGCTTAAAACCCACTACACACGCTAATGTAAAACCTCCTGGTAGAAACTTTTATAAGTTATATGAAGTAACCTTGCTAAGAAATGAGTGGCAAACCAGAATGCATAATTAGCACTTCTCTCAAATATGCCAATGACAATGAAAAGGTGAGCTAAGTATCTATTCAAACCTGACCTAGAGAGACTGGTCTGTATAGAAAAGTGTTATGTTTCCATGCATGTTGGAGGCAGATTAATAACTAATCTGAGTCATATGAGGCTTGGGGGTATGGGTCTGGAATCCCAGCTAATACCTACCACTAGTTAAATAAACTGATCACAACTCTTAGCCTACTCTCCTCAATGGTAAAATAAAACTGATAATATTTTATTAGATTTACTTAAAATGGTGATATCTAAAAAGTGCTTGGCATTTAGTAGACTCTCTGATTTTTGTTCTTTCCTATATTTTAACTCATTTAACATCAATAAATTTAACACAAGAAATTTAACATCAATAAATTTAACACAAACATTTTTAATTCAGATCAAAATAAATGATTGGTCAATTTTTCTTCTTAGTGGACTAGTGCATAAAATGGGAATGTCCAAAAGATAAACATCTTCAATGTGCTATCCTTAAAGTATGAAATATTCAAAATTAAATCCCTTAAAATTCAATGTTTTCAAAATCTAGATAAAATCATACTGCCTACTACTATTAGTGCCATTTGTGAATTACTTATTTTAAAAATAAGATACATGTAGTTACTCATATGCAGTATAGTTAAAATTATAAAATTTAACTACCCAATATTAAATATTTTTAATATTTCATACATTTTTAAAATTCCTTTTCTAAACTTTGAGATAAAATTTCATAAAATAAAATAGAAAATAATAGCTACTAGTGTATTCTTTGTTAGATTTTTCCTGAATATAAATCACATTAAACAAAATCTATAATAATCCTATGTAATAAAATGGTAATATGCAAATAGACTGAATGGCAGAACAACCGAACAACCAAAGCATAGTATGCTAATGATAATGTTAAAGCTGCTCAACCACTCGCTATGACGTGCACCAACCACCAGGGGGAAGACAGTCAACTGGTCAACCAGTCACTATGATGTGCACTGACCACCAGGGGCAGATGCTCTGACCAGTAGGTTAGCTTGCTGCTGGGGTCAGCTGATTGGGACTGAGCGAGATGGGCCAGACATGTCCTGGAGCTCTCCCATGGTCCCTCCCTTGATCATGCACCGGTGGGGTTCCTCAGCCTGGCCTGTGCCTTATCGCAATCCGGGACCCCTTGGGGGATGTCGGAGACCCAGTTTTAGCCTGATCCTGCAGGCCACTCCCCTTGGGAGGGCACCAGACACAGGGCTCATGGCTGGCAAGTGCTGCTGCAGCAGCGCGAGCCTCTCCCAATCAGGACTGATTAGGTGCAAGCCTGCGGCAGGCACAGTGGGGCCGGGATGAGTGGGAGTGGCAGGTAGGCACTGCAAGCGGCATTGGACTGCAGGTTTCAGCCCGATCCCTGCAGGCCACCCAGAGGGACCCCACCCATGCACGAATTCGTGCACTGGGCCTCTAGTAAAAGCATAATATGCTAATTACACTGGACATCCTTCCAGATGACCTTCCAGACGAAGCAGGGGCTGCAAGGGAAGACGGGGTCCCCGGTGCCAGAAGAAAGCTGGTGCTGGCAGCTGGGAAAGGAAGGCCTACTCTTGCATGAATTTCATGCATCGGGCCTCTAGTATTTTAATAATAAACTTTCTAATTCAATCAAAGCAATCAAACTAAAGGTTATATTAAAATTTGAAATTTAAGAGTATTTTATAAGAACATGTCTGTATTTGAAAGTTCACATATACCAATTTTCACAAATACATTATTTCCTAGAACAAAAATTGTTGAACCTGCTTTAAAATATATATAATTAACTTAAAATTAACACATTATAACTATAAAAGTAATATGCTAAAACCATTTTAGAAAACATGAACTACTTTTACATAAATATGTTAAACATTCTTCCTGCAACTTACTGATATTAATAAATTGCTCAAACAGCTTTTCTTAAAGTTAAATTCTATTCCAATTTATATTCCAATTATGAAATTTAAACTGAGTAGGTTTCTATACTTTCTAAATGTTACATATTTCTGTGAAATACAACTAAATGTTTGAAATAAAACAATGAGAATTATTCACACCTAAAAATTATTTCCTCTTCTATAGCCTGTAATTATTTTTCATGTTGCACTCATTCTAAATGGTTCATTATTTCCTTAAATTGGGTGTCCCAAAAAATGTATACACACTTTGCATTATTATAAAGTCAGTGTTTATTAACATATGGTTAACTGTCAAATTGTAAAAGAATCTACAGAAATGAATAATTTTTTGTCAACATCTTTTTATATATAGAGAAAGCCCTATAGATATATAGATATATAATTGTTTTTCAGAGAGGAAGGGAGAGGGAGAGAGACATAGAAACATCAATGATGAGAGAGAATCATTAATCAGCTGCTTTCTGCACACTCCCCACTGGGGATCAAGCCCACAACCCAGGCATGTGCCCCTACCAGAATCAGGAAATTGAACCATGACCTCCTGGTTCACAGGTCGATACTCAATCTCTGAGCCACACTGGCTGGGCTGTCAATGCTTTTTTTCAAACTGATGATGGTTCTGGTCCAAGCACTGCTGATAATTCAAAACAATGGAATCACAAACATCAAGAATTATTTTGTTCAGTATTTGTGTGCCCTCAATTAATCAACTATTGCCTGTTTTGTACTGTAAACTTTATTTTTTTATGTAACCCCATACAAAAATCTAGTGGGTAAATTTTCTTTGTTCAAAGCTTAGTCTCCCGTCACGTATTATATCAAATCAGTTAAACATGAAAAGGAGTGAAGATTGAGTTATCAGCTGTAAAAGTGTGTATACGTTTTGTGGGAGGTATGTATATTGCACACCCTGAGTCCCCCAAAAATGGATGCACACTTTGAATAATTAAAAAGGCAGTGTTTGTACTTCTACTGCATTTTCAAACTTCCAGTAGCATTTTAGGATGAATTTTCTTTGTTTAAAACTTAGTCTGGCTGAAAAGGAAAAAAAAAATATGAATTTGAGCTATCAGCGGTTAAAGTATGTGTACATGTTTTTGGGACACCCTGTATTTGTTTATTCATTGTGATATGAATTTCTTCAGGTCTTACTCATCTTTTCCTTCCTTACCTCTCACATAGTGCTTTGTAAAATAAAAGGTGGTCAACACATATTTGTTTAATTAAATTGAATTCTGTCATTACATAATTAGCAGTGTTAAATGATAATAATTCAGTTACAATCTGGAATACAAAAAAAATACAGGTGTGGAAATCTGAATTTCTCATTATGTAAATTGTTACTACTTCTTTGACATGATATACTGAGAAAAATAATTGGGCTATTTTAGGTTTCCCACTACATAGAAAAACATGCCTTAAATATTTAATAGCCAGCAGATTTTAATTAAACATATTATTTTAAACTTCTTTATAAATCCCTTTATTGAATCAAATCCAGTACTATAAGCTGCACAAAGTTTGTTTTTTTTTACAACTTAGTCTGCATAGATTTATAAACATTTTACTGAATATTATCTTCACTGATTTAGATGGACACCATTTTATCAATTGTCTGATCATTTATTACTACAGATAAGAGTTTATTAGAGATATTTGTGTGAAAAATAAATCAAATTATCAGTATTTTAAGGTCATTTAAACAATGTTCACCAAAAGATTAAAAAAAAAACAACTATACTCAATAAACTATATAAATTGTCCCAATATTTGGCTACTTATGTTGACCAAAGTCAATGTTGATTAATATTTCATCCAGTTGTTTGACATCAAGCAAAGCAGAAACACAGACTTTAAAATTAACATAAATAACATAATTATTGTAGATCTATTTAATCAGATATTTTGACGCTGCTGCCAGCATTTGGAAAATCTTCAACTAATGCAGTGGATAGAAATATTTCAAACATGTCTTTCTATTTAGTTGTAGAAAGGCTGTATTGAAAGTCTTAGGTTATTTTATCTGTTCCCAGAGTAACAACTATGTAATTTTAAATAGTTCACATTGCTACTCTGTGCCTCAGTTTCTCATCAGACAACCAGGGCTAATATAATTTATTATATTTTTGAAAGCAGTCAAATAAATGGCATGTGTTAAAGTTCTTTGAAAAAAATGTAATTTACAAATATATTATATAATCTTAATAACCTTCCAAGATATTACAATATTTATAAAATGCATTACCACCAAAATTCTGGTCCTACAATTATCCAGGAAATAATATACACCAAAGCGACTTTAAGCTCCAACTAAAAGCCATGTTATTGAAACTCAAGAATAAACTTTGCATGTAGATATGAGCTTTAGATGTTGTGCTTATATATATATATTTTTAAATTTTCAAAGATTATTAGAAACTTTTAAGGGAAAATGTGTCAAAATGGGGAAAATTTTTTATTTACAAGTTACCTAGAGATATTTAATACTCAGTATGGTAAATAATTTAGAGCTTTCTAACTGAAACCAAGTTTTGCCATTATACATATACTGTGCCAGTAAAGACAATTTGTTATTTCATGCATACATATGAGTTGTAAAACAGACATAGAAGAGAAAAAAGATAAAAACTCTATGTAGAAAATAGAATTTTATAACTACAGTTTACATAATATTCCAAGAGATATCATTGGTTATTTTATTATTTTGAAAATATCACTTATTTCAACAACTAAAAAAATGTTAAAGCCTGATATAATCTTCAACATTTGAAAGGATAATCATTGAAAAATATGTAGAACAAAAATTCCATCTCAATGCCATTGATACCACTTATACTGTGGAACAAGTATTATATGAGGTATTGAACATTGCACATAATTATACACTTAGGATTTGACATTGTAGCTAACCCAGTTGTTCAAGGCCACTAAAATACTGCAAGAAGATTAAGATTATTAACAGTGGGGAGGAAAAAGAACTATAAAAGCCCTTCTAACTCAAATGCAGAAGATGGTGATTTCACTCAAAAGTATGTCACAACTACTAAGAATTTTCAGTAGTTCACGACACAAAACAAGATATCCACCTCTATTTTTTTGTCTTCTCTGTTACATTAATTCAATGGTGATATAGTACATGTTTTGGACCTGCACACCAGTGTGACATTTATTATTGTTATGTTTCAGAACGTGCCCCTTAAAGAGTTCACATATGTGATGAGCACTAATTAAATTTCACCACTTCTGCTAGGTGTATGGCTCTTAAATTTTACCCTAATTAGTACTTTGTCTTAGTAACACCACATAGAGTATTCAAAATTCATGTTTTAATTGAAAGAAATGCTGAAAAGTTTAGGAATAAGTAATAGATATTAACTGCTAAAATATAAAATTTAATTTTAGATGACACTCATCCTATGGATTAGGACCTATAAACCTATAATAAATATATGGCTCTAGTTTCTAAAATACCCATTTTTTTATTGTGGTGTTGCTGTTTTATTGCCAGTGTCCACTGACTATTAAAGGTAGAATATTTCCTTTCAATGATTTGAAATAAGATTTGGAGGAATGAAAAACCTCAGGAAAATAGAAATTGGTCCACAAACATGTGGCTTATGTACAGAGTTGTACTGGTATTTTATAATGATAATTTTTTAAAATATGCCAAATTGGAGCATCTAAGCAATGTTTGGAAAGCTGGCCTACGGTGTGAGAATACCATTTAAAATCATTTGTGTTACACAACAAAAAGAAAAGTGTTGTCAATGCAAAAAAAAAAAAGTTTTGCTCGAGAAAAGTAACTTTTGGACTTAACTTTAATGTACAGATGGCACAACTGGCATCGAGGGTCATTAAAGGCTAATAGGCCCACTTGAGGTATGGATGCTTAATGGGGGATTAGATTCACAGACACAAAACCAACACACACACAGAGTTTTTAACTCTCTGGACCACCCAACATGAGATGGATATGCAAACAAGAAGAAAAAAATAAATATTTTTGCAGCATTAATAATTGTTAAGTATGCACAAGTTTTTATGCAATAGGAAGTTTGATCAAAATGATGACAGGATTTATATTTAGAATGCAAGGCTGCCACTTAGAAGAATTAAAAAAGTGTTTAGTTTATACATGAATTTTGCTTGAGTTCATTTTTTATATGGTAGAATAGACCACTGTTAAGGAAGTAGACGAAACAAATTCATAACAGTTGAGAAACTTAGTCAGGAAATTGTCAAGAAGGATAGTGTTGAGATAAATTATTTTCAGCCTTTTCAAAGTTTGCAGAAGTTTATAAAAAGAGTTACATTTTCTTTGATCTGAAGAGATTCTTTGAAGAAGTACAGTGTACAACATACTATATACATATGGGGTTTCCCTATGTACATTGACATATGCATACACTATCTATATGCCTTATTTTTTTAACACCTTTAAAAAAATGGGTTAACAACACAATAATCATTGCAGGACAATTCAAGTGCTGAAATAAGTGATCTTAATCACTTAAAGGGCTATTTTACCTCTTACAATGCCCAAGACTAAGACTACAATTTCCTTTTTTTTTCCTTTCATTGCAACACTGATTGTCATAGATAATCTTTGTGCTTTTGTATAATGCCCATCCTGGATGTAACATTGGAGTAGACAGCATTGGACATTTTAAATAAGCATGCTGGAACACAGGTAGGACCAACAACCATGCACAAAGTATTCTGAATGTGTTTTTTCAAACTGACTGCAACATCAACATGCACCACTATCATATTTGGTCCTGTAGAGCAAGGAATGTACAGCTGAAGCAATCATGGCTAGTTTCACTTGCAAGAATTTCTTTAAAGAAGAACACCCAATAAGGAAACAAAGCAGGATGAATGAGATAAAACAAAAAAAATCCCCCATGACCAACAATTAAAAAAAAATCCTCCCACACGTTAACACTGAAAGTCTGGCCATTCTCCTCATTCTGCATAAAGCAGGCCTTCTCGTAGAAATGTTAAGTTGAATTAGTGCCTCACAGCTTTTCCTAACCATTGGAAAAGCTCATCTTGGTAAAGCATTTTCCAGCGCACATTGGCTTCGACGGTTTCCAATGCTCTTGAGAAAGAGGCAGCGGCTACTCCATCATAGTTCTTCATGAAGTTCTTTAGCTAGAAATAAAGATTTTTCAAATGGTAATTATGCATGTCCAACATATATAAACAAGAGTCCATTTTAAACAATGGGCCACACTGACTACAGAAGGTATACTTAATATGTGGAGAGAGCTTAGTATTGAAATGTAATATGACTGGGTCCACTAGGTGTTAATTATTTTAGAATT
Organism: Myotis lucifugus; assembly: GCF_000147115.1. Taxonomy (NCBI): domain Eukaryota; kingdom Metazoa; phylum Chordata; class Mammalia; order Chiroptera; family Vespertilionidae; genus Myotis; species Myotis lucifugus. The sequence continues at coordinate 61,216 of NW_005871736.1, read as the reverse complement.
GAGAGGAAAATGAGTAGTGGACATTACAGTTTAAGTAGCCATAAAATCAACTCTTGCTTCATAAGTAAATATTAAAACAGACATATTTAATTTATCTTTTCATAATAGGCTGATAGGATTGTGGCAAAAACAAGTTCTAATTACGAAGCATATCCAATAGACAAAATAGCCTTAAAAACTGAATATAAGCATTAAAGTTTACTTTTTGTTTGTAGAGAGAAAATTCTCCTTAATTTTCTCCAAATAAGGAGTCTGAGGGCTTGACACTATCTTTGATGGCAAGGGAATTACCAAAGGTATTGAGTAGTGGGGAAAAAATACTGATGGTATGAAAACTGGGTGATTAAATGGCATTGCAATCACCTGAGTAACTAGATTTAGAAAGACTGAAGGAGGAATGTGGTCTCATTGAGGCAGAGAATTGGAGCACTAAATTAAAATCTTGTGGTTTTTAAATGTTTTGTCATAATTTTTATGGATATGAGATTTTCTCTATCGAGTGTGCATATTCTGGAAATGCTCAAGGATTTTATTTCAAGATTCAATGCTAGCAGTTTTTCTTTCTGTTTGGTATGCCTTTAGAAATTGGCAACCAACCAAGGATCGTGATGCTAATAGACAAATGTGAAAAATCAACTTGCAACAGAGAAACATTATGTGGTGTAATTAGTGTGAGGTGTGATTCATCACACGGTGGGCACCACATGGAGGATATGCCAGGAGGGAAATGTATTTTGCATCAGGAATGGCCCAAGGATGGAGAAATAGGGGGAGGAGGCATTTAAAATGGAGTTAATTATACCTTTTGAATTAATCTAAAAATCAGCTCTGGGTAGTTCGTTTTGTTTATGGTAGTGTTACTTTGATTACATAATACTGATGGGTTTTCTCAGTTTATCCTCTACTTTTCTACACACCCCCCTGCATCACCGCATTAGCAACAAATAACTGTATCTCAGAGCAATATCCTTTACAAGAATTCAAAATCAGTATGCTTTTATAACAAACATGTAAAATATCCAATGTATAACAAATATTTATCGGCACTATCTTTAAAATTGGTTTGACATTTGACCAAATTTACACATACTAAGGAAAGGAGAAGAAAGACTGGGATTGATTGAATAGCTCCCAATGGCTCAGAAACTGTGCCACACGCATATACCTGGAACATGTACACATATGTAGAAAGGAAGTCTAATGGAATCACTAGAATAAATTTCTTAAATTTTAGTTGATTAATCCAATAATTCATTTTTATTTATATAGTTATGTTCAGTCTATATCTCTAAAGCAACAAGTAATACATGGGGATCTATGTTTTGAATTTACTGTTTCAATTTATTACAAAACATGCACACTACATTGTACATTTGTAAATTATATATGTACAGTACAGTGGCATTATTTACATAATATACCACTCAGGAAAAAATTAAATCTATTCATTATATGCTTTATTACATATTTTCCTGGGTAGTCACTGAACATGCCAAATAGTGATAATGACCCTTTGGCAACTTTGATTCCATGGAGCATAGCTATGGGCTTCTTTTTTAAAAAAAATATATATTTTTATTGATTTCAGAGAGGAGGGGAGAGGGAGAGAGAGATAGAAACATCAATGATGGGAGAGAATCACTGATCGGCTGCCTCCTGTATGCCCCCTACTGGGGATGAAACCCGCAACCCGGGCATGTGCCCTTGGCCAGAATTGAACTTGGGACCCTCCAGTCTGCAGGCGGACACTCTATCCGCTGAGTCAAACCAGCTAGGGCACCATGGCCTTCTTAATGAGATAGCAAGCCAGCCTGCACACATGGAGTACTAGTAAATCTCTTAAATCCTCCTCAAAGGCAAACAATAGGTTGCATATGAATGTGTTATTGACAGAATAGCAGGTCAGATTATCCTGCAAGAGAATGCTCAGTTGAAAATGAAATTATAGGTCTCTTGGGAGTCATTTTCTAAATCACTATTTAATTACACTAAATACCACCCTGGCGAGCTCAGAGAGCCTGAGGTGACTCACTTTAGAGGCCATGGGGTAGTAGGAGGCAGTTGACATTCTAGTTTGCTGATTTCTGCAGCCCTTTGGTAGGATTTCTGCTGCTATTTGTTTTTATTATATTGTTTCCTAAATATCTATGCCTTCTTATGGTTTTATATGAAAAGGTTGCATTTAGACATTTTTTATACAATAACATTTAGTAAGATGTCAGAGTTGTTTGTTCTCTCTGTTCTTCAGAGCATAAAATTTCTAGACATGGTTGTCAATTTCTCTATTAAAAACATTTTTAGCATTTTTTAAAACTCTTATTTTAGGGTGTCCTGGACACCAAATATCACAAAGTAAATTATTTGTACAGTAAATTGCAGAATATATATAAATGAATCAGATCATCGCCCTATTATGAGATTTATGTTTTCAACATTAAAACTGTAAATGGGATGTCTGAGATGCATGGGATCTATATTCATTCACAACAGTGTTGTACGTTAGGTTCAAGAGGCAGGCATATGAGTGCTAGAGAGGAATGCTTAAAGGATATGGGTATGGAAAAATGGCAAGGGTCTCCGAGGTTCCATGTGCTTGTACTTCCATTAGTTTAAAATTAAAGAAATAATGCACTCTCTCCTGGAGAAATACTGTTCAAATTGCTAGAGCCATGAAATCAAAGGAAATTGCATTTCCGGTTCTAGAATGCAGTTTTTAGGATGGGACCATGTAACAATATAAGTATCTCTACTTAATGCCCCTAAAGCTGATGGGGATCATGAAAATCTTAAATGAGTTTTCAGAATTCATAAAGTCGCCGATTCCCTTTTGATCTATAAACTGTTGAAATAAGAATGTGCCATACCCAGAGGGAGCACATTGGCTTTTCTGCTTATGAGGCTCGTTGGTTACAGGCGAATGAGGCTGGAATTTCCTCAGCCCCTTTATATTTATGGAAGGGGTTATCAGCAATACAAATTAAACCCCCATTCCGCCTAGCGACAGTGGTCCCCAATCCTATGGACCATTAGATAATGAAAGCATGGAAACACCTCAGGCCACAGCTGTTAAACCAGAAAACCAGAGCAAGCAGTTATGCCGTGAAGGGATTCGTGACTTGTGCCACGGAGAGACTCTCTTGTGAAGTGAACTGCTTTGCAGATAATGGACTAAAAGTCACAATTTAGTTTCAGTTTTGAAACTGTGCCTTTCATTACAGGGGCATCTTGGAACATTTCAAATGCAATTAAGTCAAGGGTAAGAAATTAAGTACATAAGTGAAATACCTAAAACCAAATGGTCAGTATATGATAAAATTAGTTAAATGTTCATTTAAAAGACTTTGTTCCTGTGGCCTGGTATTATCTAAGAAAAAAATACGAAATATAGACAGAAGTAGAGGATAGAAATAGAGGAGGGAGAATAGGAGAGAGACAGGGAAGATAGGAGTCAAATGGGGGAAAGACAGGAGAGAGGCCAGGAGAAGGAAGGCAGCAATGAGGGGCAAGGACGGGGATCCTTCGCTTCAGCATTCACTTCCATGGCTGCAGAATGTGATTAAATGAGTCTTTCACTCCCAGGTTATTGAATATGAAATCATAGAATTAAAAGTACTTCATTTAAATACAGAGAAAATTGGAAGCAGTAATTAATTTAATTGCTCTTATTTCTGCTTTGTACGGATATGAAAAATATCCTTCCCATTTAGCTTCTTTTACTAAAAAAATATAGTGAAACATATGCTGGGGGTTTCAAAACCAAATCCTTTAGGATTGGAAATACAAATAGCAGGGATAAAAATTGAAGTTCAAATCATTATAATCAGAAACTGAGCTCAGTTCATGGTGTGAAAGAATCCAAGTTAGTTCACGGTAGATGATCACACAAAATTGGGCAATATCAGAAGATGTTAAGGGTGGTGCCAGGGTTGATGTGATGCTTCTGAGGGATTGCTGCTCAACATGATTAGCTCTGGGTCACAGCATCAGGCATCCATCAGTGGAAACTGAGGAAACCATGATTCTCAGTGATAACTCTCAGCTATGTTTTATCGTGGAAGAGAGCAGCATACAAAAAACGAGGTGTTTGAAGCTCCACTCATTTTAATCAATTAAGTATATCTATACTTTGCTCCTTCCTCCTACCAAGTTACCCCTCCCCATTTCACACTCCTTTCTATTAGAGATTTAAATGGTCAAAACACTAGTTGGTTTCCAGAGAAAAAAGGATATGTTTGATACTCCACAAACTGGACACTAGTCCTTAAATAATTACAGACTGAATAGCATGAAGCATTATCATCACATCCAGTTACCCATTCTCTGTATTAGACCTGAGCACAAAGCAGTGAGACTCAAGTTCTATACCTCAACTTCAACTTTGGTCTTCTGTATCCAAATACTGAATCATTGTGACAGTCTTGTTGTTTTGAGGATCCTAAACTGGGTTCACACAATCAGATGATGAGCAGCTGATTGGATCAAATATGCCTGGAGTGGATTTGGAATCCCCAAGTTGAAGACTCATTCCATTCAAACATTTCTCAAAGGCATTTCATGTTTAATATGTCAAAAATATATTTTCAAATAATGAATTGAGTAGTCTTTAGCGTGGGTGAGTGTGTGTGTCTTAAAGGAATGAATATGATTCTGTTGTAAACAAATTGTTGAAGTAAATGTATAATTTCATATGTTTATAAAAGAAAAGCATTAGAAATCATAAAAGGTTTACCTCTTTGAGTTCACCTTCAGTATTAAGAAATTCTGTAACTCCACTGATAAGTTTGGAATTCATAAATAATGCCTCTCCATACCTCAAAAGATAAAAAGAAGTCTTAATGTTAATAAAGGCAGTAATTTAAGAAATACTATTATATTTCTAGCTCTCTCAAAACTTATTTGAAAAAATAATGATAGCAACTTCCTCTAACCTTGTGATGAAGATAGATATACGTGTTGACAAAGTACAGACAGTCCCAAACAAGATGAACTGAAAAAGTCCCACACCAAGACATATCGTAATCAAAGAACATATAAAAAGAGCTTCCCAGACAAGAAAAAGCTAAAGGAATTTATTACCACCAAAACATTGTTATATGAAATGTTAAAGGGTCTTCTTTATGAAGAAGAAGAAAAAAAGATAAAAATATGAATAATAAAATGGCAATAAATACATATTTACCAACAATTGAATCCAAAAAATAAAATAAATGAACAAATAGAACAGAAACGAGATTCATAGATACAGATTGGAGGGAGGTTGGGAGGATAGATGAAAAAGGTGAAATGATTAAGAAGTACAAATTGGTAATTACAGAATAGTCTTGGGGATGTAAAATACTGCATTGGGAATATAGTCAATAATATTCCAATAACTGCATGGTGTAGTTGGAAGAGTAGGAGATTTATTAGGATAATCACTTAGTAAGTTATATAATGTTTAATCACTGGGGTGTACACCTGAAACTAATAATATTGTATGTCAACTATAATTGAAAAATAAAAAATTTTAAAAAAGAAATATGACTATAAAGATTTCTTAGAACCCTTCTCATGGGTTCCATTTGACCAGTGGTGTCTTGATGCTATCAATATCTCTGAGCATTCAAGGTCATTTCTATAGGAAGTTGGGAGGTGCAAAGAGCTATGATTATAGGATACCAGCAAATGCCACCTGATTTGGCTCACAACTTTTAAGAAAAGTCTGAGTAGTATTAATTTTTTAAAAAGGAGCCTTCTAAAATTAGATGCAAGAACTACTATGACATTCCCAATCCAAGGCCTGAGGAAAAAAACTATTTTAAAACTTTCAACTTTAACATAATCTAGCTCACTATGAAAAATAATCCCAACTAGGGAAACATGATTGCAAGACAAATTTGGGCATTATCAGTATGTCACACAGATTCTTTAGTCTGGTCAGTCAAAACGGACATTAGCATTTTTCATAGTTAGAAACTGAGTCAAATTTCTCAAAAATGTTTTTAAAAAATTAGCATTTTTTCATGTGGCCATTAAAATACAATATCAAGTTGTTCATTGGAATTGCATAATACTTCTACCACACACATAATTACTCGACTCAGGACTCAAGGCAAGAGTTTTCATTTATTGATTTGTCTATTCTATGCTAAGGATACTTATCAGAGGCTATCATGCTCAGAACTAAGAAACGTACACCAAAAATAACAGTCTGAGTTTTAGGAAGCAAATGCCAGGCCACTGTTACCAGAGGTTGTCTAATGCTGCTCTTACTTGTGGGACTTTAAATAATTCAGTTTTTGAAGTCTCAGCTTTCTCATATGTAAAATGAGGGGACTAGACTGATGACTGTCAGAATTTGTTATAATTCTAACATTGAACTATTTCATGGGAAAAAGCTAAATAAAATAAATAGGCATTCAATAATAATATAAGTAATTGTTAGTAATCATTATGTGGTTAAAGAAATGGCCTGTGCAGGAATAAAAATAATTCTTTTTCTAAGAGTGTTTTGCTTATACTTTGCTTATAGTCGTGTAAAGATGAATAAGGCACAATCCTTTCCTTGAAGGTATTATAATATCTAGTATTGTAAATAGATAATTTCCATTTATTGTGGTGATAAGAAAAATATGCACCTTGTTTAGAGAAGGTCTCTTTTGCTGTGGGATCTTGAGATAGGATTTGGGGAGATGATGGCATATAGATTGAGTATGGAATAGTTCCCAAGATCAAGGAAGAAAGTAATTTAGACAGAGGACCAATATAAACAAATGCAAGGATGTGTGAAACAACATGATGTGTGAAGACAACTACAAGCATTTGGTATTAAGAGCCTATAAATTGTGAGCCTGGGAACAGCAGAACATGAGGCCACAAGGTTAGTCAGAGGACTTATAAGGGATCTTTGATTCTCAGTGGAGCACAGAACCATTGAAGGTTTTACATCAGGGAAATAGTACTTTGTTTTTTGGAGTGATTCTTGGGACAAGTGGAAAAGGCCAGTGTGTGTTGGGGGCGGGGAGGGGGGGGGAGCGCCTACACACCACAGTGCTGGAGATAATTATAGAGGCAGGGAAACATAGGGCTATTGTTAAGAGTACTGATAAGAAATAATTACCTGTACTAGGGCAGTGGTAACAGGAAAGAGAGTGGTAATTCAGGAAACATTTAGGAATTGTTGAATTGACTAGGCCTCAAGACTAATTGTTCTATATGACAAGGGAAAGGGGGAGTCATATGTAGATTTTCAGGTATCTGGGTTGAGTAATTGGTGAATAGCATACTGTTGGCTGAGAAAAGGGAGAGATAAATGATGGATTGAGCTTTGCAAGTACATCCCCGTAGGGGATCCCAATAGGCCATTGTCAATTACAAGGTACCGCTTAGTTGAAATGTCTGAGTTAGAGATACAGATTTGAGTGATTGAAACCATGAGAATAGATGGCAACTAAAACCGGGGAGGATCTGCAAGTCAAGAAGTAAGGAGAACTTGGGAAGGCACCCTCATGAACTCAAATATTCAAATGCTGACAGAGATGTGGCAGCAGATTATGACAATCTTATTTGTCAAGATAGACACTGCTGTATCTGTGCATATGCTATAACTTTAACCTTTCTACCTTTTGATTAGAGATTATGGACTCTCTGAGATAAAATAGACATATTTTTGGTATGAACTAAACTATGTATTCATTACAGTGAACTCTGATCTACAAAAGCACCCTCTAAAGAGACTCTGTATTGGTGGATATTTAACACTCTTTATAAAATGCTTGCATCTACTATTAATTTAACCTTCTGTGTGACTATTCACTATGTTACGTGCATAACAGCAAAGCAAGTTTTAATCTTCCAATCATTCTAATTTTTGAGCTGAAAATGCAAAAACCCAATGTGCTTTCTAGGAATATCACTGCTTTCTGACAACAAAATATCTATAGATAGAAATGTGTTTTAATATGATACACTCATTCAGATTGAACTCTTTATACTGATAAAGGTGTACTTTTTAAAAGTAAAGTTTATATACCTTTTTTTAAGATATAGAACAGTAGGTCTGCACATGGTCTGGGGACATTTAAGTTTGAGAACATGCAACATTCACATGCTCTATAATAAATTTAATTTTAAAATACCATAGAGATTATAATAGTAATAAATTAACATTTATTACAATATATTTAAATATATCAGAAATATTTTCTAAAAGTGAGGCTGAAGAATTCTCACCATGAAACAAGATGTCTCAGGAATGAATTATACTGCAACTAGGATTATACAATGATTCAAATGTTCCATGGTTTTATTTCAGGTGTTTTGTGATATTTTTATTTAAAGGAAATTTAAAACAACTATACAGAAGTAAAGTTTTCTTGCCATAATACAATTATACCTAATTTTTAAATCATTTTTATAACATATTCAGGATATAAGGGTTTTATGATAACAATTTCTTCAACTTGAGACAGTTTGATAGATTGCCAAGGAAAATTGCACTGCTAAAACTTTTTACTCTCTACATTTACACATATAATTATAGTGATCAATATTTAATAAATGAATAATGTTATATAATGTTAAAATAATTTTGAGTTTCATAGGCATGGCAAGACCCATCTTGATAGACTTTTTAAAAATCTAATTCTATTATCCGGACTTTTATTCTAACACAAAAAGTTGTGCTTTTCTCCCTCATATGTTACCTCTTATTAACTCACTCAATTATGAATGATTAAACTCAATATCTACCTGGTATTCAATATCTTCCACTTATCTCTGAAAAACTTCCAGGCAAGGTCCCGGCCATGTGGATTTCGAGCTACATGGATTATGACATCAATTGCATCTTGATCCAGCACCACCTCAGAATTCAGTGACAGATTCAGAAGCCTTTAAAGATAGAATTGTGGGCTAAGTTTTAGTCCCACAACTTAAACATTTTTATAAAATTACAAGAATTATATGGTATAATTTATCATATTCTTCAAGAGAACAGTCCAGGGTAAACTTTACTAATACAAATTTAACAATAGAATAATTTTCTGGTTCTAAAAATGAAGGAAGATCAAACTCATATATGTTAATAGATTAAATTTTTAAAAATCTTGTGGGTGGGGAAATCATAATTCTGGTTTGATGATGCAAACTTACCTTTAAAAAATTTTATAGTAAACATTTCCTTTAATATTGACATATTATCCTACATATATATGTAAAATATAACTTTTAAAAGATCAGTTAGAAACAAAGGTATATCTTTCAAGTCAACTAGCTTTAGTTATCTTAACAAATCAGTTTTCCTTAATTTTAGGAATATAGACTTAGAATGATTAGCATATACTCCAGGAAAGAATAACAACTTCAGAACGGTTTGATTAACAAAGAATACTTTCATTACACAAATACATTTGACCATTAATTGACCTACCTATTTAATAAATTCCTGTCATCACTGCAAGTTAAGGCTTCTAATAATATTTTCTTCTCGGAAACTGCTGTGGTGGAGTGGAATTTCATCCATATGAATTCCCAGACATCCTCATCTAGCAGTGAAACTCCTGTACAGTAGACGATGTCTCTGACGTTTAGTGGTATTCTAAGGAAGCAACCCATGTGGATTCTGTTAATTAAAAGCTTGATAGTATTGAAAATAAAGACAGATGCCGCTTTACTACAGGAAGTTTAAAAAGGTGATTTTGTTAATCAGATTTTACCTAAAAGAGAATAATACCATACCATAACAATATTCAAAAATATTGGTGACTGAATTTTAAAAATAATGTATTTTTGGTGAACAAAGAACAGATCCAGAGACAGAGAAGCATAGATCAGACCATCAAACCTCAGAGGGAAGGTAGGGGAGGGTGGGGGTAAGGGGTAGAGATCAACCAAAGGACTTGTATGCATGCATATAGGCCTAACCAATGGACACAGACAACAGGGGGGTGAGGGCATGAGTGGGGGGTTTAGGGGAGAAATGGGGGGATAAGGACACATATGTAATACCTTAATCAATAAAGAAATTAAAAAATAATAATAATGTATTTTCTTTAAATGTAGTTTTGAATGAAATTTTTCTTTCCACCCTTAAAACTATATCTAAACAAACCTCCCCAAAATAGGGTGTTTTATATTTTCACCAACATTAATAGACTTACCAAGCAAAGATTTTTGCCTTCATAATTGGTAGATGTAAGAATGTTACAAAAGCACTGGTTGAAAAGACTGACTAATTTGGATTAAACAGAAACATTTTGTCCTAAATGTTTATATAACTTTTTAAATATCATTTTTCTCAAATAGCTCTCCAAATTTTAGAACCTAGAAGATTATTAACATGCATAATAAACAAAATATATGTTTCAAATATTGAGACAGTAAAAAGTTTACTTGCCTATATTTATATAGGTAACTATAAAAATACACAACATTTTGACTTTGACTCCAAAAGAAAATGTTACAGTGGGAAACTATAGATTTAATCAATCTTTGTTATTTATTTGTTTGTTTATTTATTTATTTATTTTCTGGTGAAAGAAATTTATTGGCAGGATCATGGGAGGAGGAGGGAGCAGAGAATCAATGGGAGGCTAGAGAATCAGATCAGGTAGCTAGTATCCCAGGGAAGGGCATGTGGCTGAAACATCACCTCCAACCCTGACATAATAGCTTCAGTTAACATTCAAATCCTGGCTATTTATAAGGTGTAAATTATCATGTGTACTTTGCCACAGCAATTTTTTACTAAATATTGTTCTTTCAAGATCCAATATATACCCTCTATTTAAAAAACTCAGTCCTCTAAATGAACGCTTCAATATTTAAAAAAGTTAAAATGTATTACTGCTTTGTGTAATATTCAGTAATTTGTTATTACACTTTTTATTTATGATTTAAATATAGCTAATAATAATGTGCTTTCTCTAGATAACAAAGCGAACAATCCCTTCTAAAGATTTATAACTTTGATGGTTAAAATACTGATATAATTAAAAGAGTATTTGGAAAAAAAGGAAAAAGTGTCCTTATGACTAAGTAAGATGATCTTGTTCTGTTAAGAAGCTAAGTAGGGCTACATTCAGGATATTGAAGATTATGTATTAGGATACCAGATGTGCAGAGTTGTTAGAAATCCTGTATAATAAAAGGTAATATGCAAATTGACTGAATGGCAGAACGACAAGTTGTATGATGTGAACTGACCAGCAGGGGCCACATGCTCAATGCAGGAGCTGCCCCTTGGTGGTCAGTGCACTCCCACAGGGGAGCACCACTCAGCCAGAAGCCCTGAATCTGGCCCACAGCTGGAGAGCGTAGTGGTGGTGGCAGGAGCCTCTCCTGCCTCCACGGAAGCACAAGGATGTCCGACTGATGGCTTAGGCCCATGCGAGGAGCGGGCCTAAGCCATCAGTAGGACATCCCCCGAGGGCTCCTGGACTGTGAGAGGACGCAGGCTGGGCTGAGGGAACACTCCCCCGAGTGTAAGAATTTTGTACACTGGGCCTCTAGTATCATATAAAATTCATGGTTCCCAGAAATAGCTAAAACTGTATTATTCCATCTCTTCCTGCAAGTAAAGTATTTGGAGAAAAGTTACTTTAATTTTGCTAAACAAGGCCATTTTTTCTGTTTGTTTGTTTTATTAATTTGTTTTCTTTTAATAAAACAAAACAAAAGGAATACAGACTTTCGAAGAAACCAGCAAACAGCTTCACATTTCCTCCTGTTTTTCCTCTTAACCCTGGACTCCCTTGAAGAAAATACCAACAATAGTCTTCCCAATGGTAGTGAAACCTTATTCTCCCAGGTCTGTATATGACCTGCCTGCCACACAGCATGCCTGAAAGCCCTAAGGCAGCGGTTCTCAACTTGTGGGTCGTGACCCCTTTGGGAGTCGAACGACCCTTTCACAGGGGTCGCTTAAGACCATCGGAAAACACATATATAATCACATATTGTTTTTGTGATTAATCACTATGCTTTAATTATTTTCAATTTGTAACAATGAAAATACATCCTGCATATCAGATATTTACATTATGATTCATAACAGTAGCAAAATTACAGTTATGAACTAGCAACAAAAATAATTGTATGGTTGGGGTCACCACAACATGGGGAACTGTATTAAAGGGTCACAGCATTAGGAAGGTTGAGAACCACTACCCTAAGGAAAACATTGCCACCACCTTTTGAAGAAACGTGTCAATCCTGGTAAATACAACAAAAAATTACAAAGATGTCTGCATATTTACTAACTGTAATAAGAAAGCTAAAACATCTAGTATTTCTCTAAATCAACAGCCAGGAAAGATGAATTGGTTCTTCAAAAAATTATAGGCTACAGAGCACAACACTGTATTATTTTCATGACTTTGGCCAAGAGATCAATACAAATATTTGCAAGAAATAATGATAAAATGTCTACTGTGATCATCAACTCATTAATCTTTGCATATTTTCTTAATTTTGACCTAATGATAACAGTTTACTTTCTAACAGAAATTCATTAAGCTGGTTAATATACCAAAGAGAGTACAGGAACAAAGCCCACTGAATTAGGTGGGTTACTGCCTATGAAACCAGTATTCAATTTCAATGGTTTCAAGTAGAAAAGTCAGACAGAAATATAAAAAAGGCAAAAAGAAAAAATGAACATTAAACTATGTTCCTTAGAAAGAACTTGAATGCCATACACTATAGTTACTAGCAACAGTCCATATTGTTGTTATTCAGTACTTGCTATTGGCTGCTGCTGAACTGTGTAAGATGCATATAAGTAAACTAGAGGCCTGGTGCACAAAATTCATGCATGGAGGTGGGGGTCCCTTTTCCTGGCCTGCACCCTCTCCTATCTAGCACCCCTCAGGGGACGTCTGACTGCCAGATGTCCCTGCAGGATCGGGCCTAAACCGGCAGTCAGACATCCCTCTCATAATCCGGGACCGCTGGCTCCTAATTGCTTACCTGCCTGCCTGCCAGTCTTATTTCCCCTTACTGCCCTCCCCTGCTGGCCTGATTGCCCCTAACTGCCCTCCCCTGCCAGCCTGATCGCCCCTAGCCAACTCTGCCTCAGCCCACGCCACTGTGGCTTTGTTTGGAAGAAGGACCGGATGACCAGAAGATGTCTGGTTGACCTGGTCTAATTAGCATATTACCCTTTTATTAGTATAGATGGATTGGCCATTCCAAGCCCTGCACACTGGCTAAAAGAGCATCAGAGGTAGAAAATAAATCTCTGTGCAATACTATGTCTCAGGTTACACATCTTATTTTATTTAGTCTATATAATAACATCATGAGGTCTCTATTATAAATTTCCTTTAGCAGGAGAGGGAACCTGCTTTGAGAGGGGGTATTTTTCATGATAGCAACTATCTAGTAAGTTGAGAAGCAGAATGATCTGTACATGAAAGTCATTCTTCTTTACATCTGCTTAGAGATGGCCAATAATGAAAATAAGATTTATTGATTTCTATTAGTAGCAATATTTAAATTACTATCACTGAATTCTGATATGTGTTGCTTAATAAAACACTATCTGATAAAAAATAAAGCAAGAAAACATTTTTAATTAAAAAAAATAGTACATCCTTTATAAAAGTACTAACACCAACTCCTAGGCCCACACAACGCTGCAGGGTAATACCAGTCATCCAATCCATACTTCTCTTCATGCTGAGCTGGCCACAGATATCACCTCTAACCTCTTTTTAAATTCTTATTTTTATACACAGCTTAGTTAGTCATCTTGGAGACATATTCAATGTTGGCAAGACTGTTTTATTCAACAATAAGTACCTACTCTGTTCATGGAAGTGATCCTCGTTAAAATGCCACCTCGGGATGACTAAAAGGATATAGGCAAGCTGTGTATTGAAGGAGCTGCTGCATGACAAGCTGGTCATACACAAAGCAGGGAAATAAATATGGAAAGGGAACCCAGCAATCAAGTGTTCCAAATGAGTTCAAATCCGAAAGCCACTGATTCATTCTTTGTTCCGATCCTAACCGAAAACTCAGTGAATGTTCTGCTAACTCTGAACGTGTTCCATGACATTCCCGGGTCCATCTCAGAACACTTAAAGGCATTTGGGCACTTTGATTACCGCTTGTGACTGTCTGGTGAATTACAGTGGGATGGCTTTTTAAAGATATCCCATAAAAGTTCCCTGTTCTGTTATCTGAGGCCTGTTATCAGAAAACCAAGATATCACCATAATTGTGAGCTTAGTGTTGTTGTTTTTTTTAACAACTCTTTTTGTTTTGGTTTTTTTTTTGTTATATTTATGACATATATAAACAAGCAAACATTAAGCTCACAATTATTAAGTGAACTAAATGACTGAGTGAGCACCCTGAAAGAACCTCACAAGGAGGCCTTTGAAAACCAAGCAAGAGAAAGACTGCATAATTTGGATGTGATCTGCAAGAAACGGCAGGTCAAGTTTCAGGCTTGTCAGCAGCTGTTCCTCTGTGCATAGCAGGTGTATCAAATTTGATTACTATGAAAATGGGACACATATGTTTACATGTATAATCTAAAGCCTGTTTGTTGACGGTCCGTTGAAAAACAGACCTCAGTCTCAGCTACAAATCCCCAAACTCTCAGGAAAGAAATGGCTCTATTAGCAGATGCTAGAAGATTCATATTGCTTTAGGCTCATAAAGCTCCCGAGAAGAGCAAGAACAGAGCTGATTGGCGGGAGAACACTGCTCTGATTTTCCTTCCCCTTTCCCCACCGCACCAACTCCTCTCCTTCCTCACCACCCACCAGATAAAGAATAAATGTATGGTTTACAAGGTTATTGTACTTATCATGGAAAATAAAACAAGATTTGGGGGCACTGCATTTGCCAAGGGCCCTTGGTTCCCAATGATTTTCATTGTTAATGAAACCCCCCTTTGCTGCTAAATTTGTAAAGATGTTCTAATAACATTTTAGCAAAATAATTGCTCTGGGGACAGTTTAAGATCTCATTGTATAAACCAAAGTCATTAGGAACAAATGAAAAACCTCATTTGTTTGTAAAGCATGAGCTGATAAACCCACAGAACCCATAGTTATGAACGGTACAAATGAGTCCTGTGAGATTTCTGATGTCAGGATTGCAGGGAGAGAGGGCCCCTTCTTGTGAGCACGGAAATTGTTTGTGAAATGTGAATATCCCCATGGTCGTTTCTATTTAACTGCCGCCTCAAAAGTAAATCCTTTAATGGAATTTTATCACCTGGGAAGGAAAGATGTGCCTGTTTTTCTCTAGGCATAGCATACATCATATACACAAGCAGAGTCTATTCTAGCTACCTTCATAGGAGATAAATGGGGTCATCTTTAGACAAAAGGAAGTGCCTTAATGTTTGTAGGGTACTATCATTGCAGAAATTATTAGCTAATTAGT
This sequence comes from Myotis lucifugus, assembly GCF_000147115.1. Classification (NCBI taxonomy): domain Eukaryota; kingdom Metazoa; phylum Chordata; class Mammalia; order Chiroptera; family Vespertilionidae; genus Myotis; species Myotis lucifugus. The sequence goes on along the minus strand of NW_005871736.1, from coordinate 45,832 downwards.
GTAACTACTATATTTTAAATTCCATTCTCTATTTAAATAGGATCATGACAGAGTTCACTTGTATGAACAAGTTTTAAAGCATACAAGTTCAGTATATCATTGTAAAATAAGTTATTTTTGTATTTCATTAACATGTTTAACCTGTTTTACATTGACAAAAGCAAATGCCTAAAAGCTAAATATTTGGGGTAGAAGTTAAAAATAAAATAAGTAGGTACAAAAGTAAAGGCATGCATCTTTTAGGAAAAAAACTTTACTGAGTTAAAGAATGCTGGTGAAATGAAACTCATATTTTAACTCAGAGTAAACTCATACTTTAGTTATTAAATAGAAAATTGTGAAGTAGATTGATAAATTGAGGTAAATAATAAGAAAAATTTCCAAAGATTTTGCTATGAAAGTTTTTGTTACTGCATTGTTTTTTTCAGGTAAAACAATCAGGATTCATCTAAAATAATAAGGGACTGTTTTAAGTTAACATAATAATAGCAACTAAGGATGACAACATAGATGAATATTTAATGATGTGATAACATATTATTTAATATAATAAAATATATTATTAAAGACAATATAATATAATTGTGTTATATTTAAAAAAACATAATGTGTATGTTAGGAGGAAAGAAGGCAAACAAGGTAACATTCACAGCATTTGCCTCTGGCTCTGCGGATTGTGGATAATTAGTCTTTGTTTTTTTAACTCATATATCTCAAATTTAATAATTTAATAACTTTTATAATTACTTTGGAAAAAAGATAAGTAAATGTATAATTCCATTCATAAAGGTAAGATTCTGTTACTATTAAAATAAAATACATTTTGACATAGAAAAATGCTATTGAATAAGATATAGAAGTAACTCTGATGATAGTTAAAATATCTCCCATAGGAAACTATTATTTGTCAAAGAAAAAAATCACACTATTTTAAAATATAAATTTTGACTAGTAACTGCCTGGAGGACTGGGTAAGTCAAGGTTATTGCTTTGGGCTTAATTTTTCATCCTAATTGGGCAAGGCTAAAGTACATGAGTTCTATGGTCCCTCCCTGCTCTGATAGTACAAGATTCTTTTTATTAGCAATTGCATTAACATTGAAATGTGGTTTTAATTATTTTCAAAGACAATGAGAAAATTTTCTCAAATCACTAGCTTCTCTAAGAGCACCTCTTTTTCAGGGGCACTATTCATCCTATTGATATAAGTACGGCCTACCATTTAATTAATTTTAATTAATTTGCAGTTAATTAATCCATTAATTCATTAATCTAACTAGAAATTAAAAGACAGCTTTGGTTGAGGCTTCTTCCCCGACACTGCAAATCTTGTCTTGCCTTATAAATACTAATATTAACTTCTTCCAAGGCAGACAACCCGTGGCTAGCCCAGCTGAGTGGCCCAGTTGGTTGGAGCATCATCCTGTACACCAAAAAGGCTGTGGGTTTGATTCCTAATAAGGGCACATACCTAGGTTGCCACTTCAATTCTCAGAGCGCATATGTGGGAAGCAACCGATGAATCAATCTCTCTCTCTCTCTCTCTCTCTCTCTCTCTCTCTCTCTCCTTTCCCTTTCACAATCAATGGAAACATAGTGAGAATTAAATAAATATCAGACTAAAAAATAAACTGCATTTATAAATGTTGACTCTGTTTTAATGTCTCCTACCCCCATCTCTTAGTCTATCTCCATTCTTTAGTCCCTTGACTGCTGCCAAACAAACCATCTAGAATAAAACTTCAAGTTATTTAGAAGGAATATGTGACATTTTGTACCTAAGTGTCAGTTTCCTCATCTGGAAAATGAGATAATAATTCCTTACAAGTTATTACAATGATGAGATGAGATAATGTTTATTCAGGGCTTGGCACAGTGCCTGGTTCACATCAACAGCTCAGTATGGGATTTACCAAAATGCTGTTCACAGCCAAGTGCAAGGGACATAAAAGATTGCCTCAATATGTGGTAATGACATTCCTACTTCTCTTTATTTTAATTCCTATTATTATTCAGATGTGATGGCAACAGATACTCCTATCTTTCCTAAATGAGTCCTGGACTAAAAGCAAACCAAAAATAAAGCTTTTAAACAACCTCACTAAAAGTGAATGAGCAATTACAAAAATCATGACTGACAATACATCTCAAGTTTAAGGCATTACAATAAAATACTCTTTACCAGTAAACTTATACCTAACTTTACTGCTATATTTGTCAATGAAATATGCCACTGAATCAGTATACAAACCCTGGAAACCAGAAGAAATATTGTTCCTTTTTTAAATTTTTATTGTTGAAAGTATTACATAGGTCCTCCTTTTTCCCCCATTAACCTCTTCCAGCCCTTTCCTGTACTCCTCCCCCCTTTACAGGCCCTCACCACTCCATTGTCCATATCCACAGGTTATGCGTATGTGCATACAAGTTCATTGGTTGATATCTTCCCCCGTCCACCCTCCCCTGCCTTCCCCTAAGGTTCAACAGTCTGTTCATGCTTCTATGACTCTGGTCTATTTTTGATCATCAGTTTATTTGGTATCTCTCCAAGGCCCCTGGCAAAGGAAGTACAGAATTCCATGTGAAAGGTACAGTCAGTGAGCAGGGGAACGAACACTGGGCAGTGATGCTGTGAGCCAGGTCCTGACATGAAGCAGCCAGGGCTGCTCTGTTTCCAGGGAGTCCTCTCACCAGGGTCCATACAGTAGCTACTCAATCCCATCAAAGCTTAAACATATTTTATGAGCACCAAAGGAAAAGGCAGTTTTCAAGGAAAAGGCAGTTCAAGAACCTGTCTGCATGGCCCTTTGGTGCTCATAAAACAGAGTTGCAGAAACCTGGTGGAGAATAGACCAACTATGTTTAAAACTACTCTTTTGAAATGATGCTCAATACTTCTTTATATTGTAGTTTTGCATATTTGTAAAGAGGCATATGCTGCTCTCTCTAAATGAAAGAAAAAAGGACTGCTGGGAAGAGGGAGTCATTTTAACTCTTAATGTCCCAAATATATCAAAAGTGGATATTTTAAAATAGCTGCAGTACTTTAAAATGGCTTTTATAATTAAAATAAATGTCCTTTAAGTGGGACATTCACTTTACATAAGCTAAAATTACATGAAATTATATTTTATATAATTTATAAGTTCCATGTATAAAGTATTATTTCTACTGGGTGGGAAGGGAAAGTTATGGTGAGGGCTGAGAGTCTGGGCTATCAAACCACTTTATAAAATATAATTGCTAAAGCACAAAAAAGATAGAAAACCAATTAATCCAGACAACCTAAAAAAGTAGAAGACAAAAAGAAGGAGACATCAAAGAAAAGGTGGAGCCCTGGCAGATGGCTCTGTTGGTTGGAGCATTGACCCATGCATCAAAAGCTCATGAGTTCGATTTCTGGTTGGGGCACATACCTGGGTTGCAGGTTCATTTCCCAGTCAGGATGCTTATGGGAGGCAACTGATTGAAGTATCTATCTCCTCTTTCTCTCTCTCTCTCTCTCTCTCTCTCTCTCTCTCTCTCTCTCTCTCTCTCTCTCGCTCCTTCCCTCCCTCCCTCCCCTCCCTCCCTTCTTCCCTCTTTAAAAAAATCAACAAAAATAAAAGAAAGGGTAGAAACACAGAAAGAACACAAAAAACACAAGTGAAAAATGTACAGAGAAGCCAAAATGACAGGAAGGCATGACAAAGACTCACAAAAAAGGCAAAGGGGGAAAAAGCAAACAGTGAGAGGAGAGTTTGTGAATTGACTTACCTGAAAATATTTTTGGACGGATTTTAAACACATTCAACTGAAAAGCCTAGAAGAACATTGCTACTTAACACTAGAGGCCTGGTGCATGAAATTCGTGCACAGAGGGGGGGTAGGTCCCTCAGCCCAGCCTGCAACAATGAAAGCATTCCGCACCTGGCCTGCCCAGAGGCCCTCTGTGGCCGGGGTGGAACGTTTGCCTTGTCACCACAGCGACATAGCAAGAATTTCACCAGGCCACTCATGCTGCCTGCTCTCAGCGGCTGCCCCTGTGACTGGGGGACTCCAGCGGGGCTGAAAGGACTGGGCACCACCATCTTGTGGCTATTGGTGCCACCATCTTTTGACAGAGTGATGATCAATTTGCATATTACCCTTTTATTAGATAGGATTTCAAAACACAGAACCCTTATGATATACAGAATCAATTATACCTCAAAGAGCTCTAAAAAAAATCTAACTGCTTTAGCACAAAAGTAAACTAATTATATATCTATGATGACTCACTCTAAAATAGTGAACAGCAGGGTATTAAGTATAAATAGCTCTAAGAGCATAATTAATTTAAAATTAAATATGTATACAGTTGTAGTAGAGGTTGTGAAATAGCTGATAAATTGCCCTATTTATAAATGATTGTGTTAAAAAATTAAATAAATCATTGCCTATTACCCATGGCTTAACGAATCCTTATCAATGAATATTTAAATTTCTTCATCACTCAGCTATGGTCAGAGCACTGTAAATCTAAGTGCCTGCTGGGATATAAAGACTACGTGTGTGTGTGCATTTGTGTGTGTGTGTGTGTGTGTGTGTGAATAACAATGATGAGGAATCAGTACTTTAACATTTAAGAAGAAAGAGAATAATGGGAATGACACATGAGTTACAATAGCAAACCCAGAAGCATTGTTCTCATTCAAATCATAGCCCAGCCCTGAATGTTCACAAAAACTCCAATGGATGACATTGGGCTCCACCATAACAAAATAACTATTATTGCCCAGGATAATGTATAGCAACAGTCATTATCTTTTCTATTTCTTATAGAAAGGTTTAAAATTACATTGGTTTATTGTATCTATCAAAATACTACATCTATAAATGTGAGGGTCTGTGAGAATGTGGTTTAACTTAATTTCTAAGGCATTGTCAAGATTACTGAGTTTCCTATCTCAAGAAACAAGAATAATCTCAAATAAACAACTGAACTTTACACATATAGGAATTAGAAAAAGAACAACAAATCCCAAAGTGAATACAGGAAAGAAAATAAAGATCAGAGCAAAAATAAACAAAATAGAGTCTAAGAAAAAATAATACAAAAGATCAATGAAATCAAAAGTTGATTCTTTGAAGAGATAAACAAGATTGATCAACCTTTAACCAGATTCAACCAAAAAAAAGAGAAAGGACCCAAATAAATAAAATCAGAAATGACAGAGAAGTAACAACTGACTTCACAGAAATACAAGAAATTGTATGAAAATATAAACCACTCTATGTCAACAAATTGGACAATCTAGACAAAATTGATAAATTCTAGAAACATACAATCTTCCAAACTAAATCATGAAGAGTCAGAAAATCTGATTATATTACAAGTAATAAATAGAAGCAGAAAAAAAAAAACCTCCCAATGAACAAACGTTCTGGACTAGATGGCTTCTCTGATAAATTTTACCAAAGATTCAAAGAACCTATCCTTCTCAAACTATTCCAGAAAAATTAAGAGGAGGGAAGACTCCAAAGCTCATTTTATGAGGCCAGCATTATCCCAATTCCAAAACCTAATTCTAAAGACACTAGTAAAGAAAGAAAATTATAGGCTAATAACCCTGATAAACATAGTTGCTAAAATCCTCAACAAAATATTAGCAAACTGGATCCAGCCATACAATAAAATGATCATACACCATGGTCAAGTGGGATTTATTCCAGGGATGCAAGGTTGGTACAATATCTGCAAATCAATAAACATGATACATCACATAAACAAAATGAAGGATAAAAATCACACAATCATATCAATAGAAGCAGAATAAGTTTTTGGTAGAATCCAGCATCCACTTATGATAAAAACTCTCAGCAAAGTGTGAATACAGGGAGCATATCTCAAGATAACAAAGGCTATATATGACAAACCTACAACCAACATCATACTCAATGGGGAAAAACTAAAAGTGTTTCCCTTAGGAACAGGAACAACACAGGGATGTTTGCTTTCACAACTCTTACTCAACATAGTACTGGGAGTACTAGCTACAGCAATCAGACAAGAAGAAGAAATAAAAGGCACCCAAATTGGAAAGGAAGAAGTAAAACTGTCATTATTTGCTGATGACATGATACCATATATAAAGAACCCTAAAGATTCCACCAAAAACTACCAAAACTAATAAATGAATTCAATAAAGATACAAAATAATATCCAGAAATTAGTTACACTTTTATGCAACAATAATGAACTACCAGAAAACCTAAAAAAATCCCACTTATAATTGCATCAAAAATAACTTGGAATAAATTTAACCAAGGATGTAGAAGACCTGTATTTAGAAAATTATAAGACACTGCAGAAAGAAAGTGAAGAAGATAAAAATATGTGGAAGGATTTACCATGACTCTTGGTATGAAGATTTAACATCATTTAAATACATACTACATTTAAGTACATACTACCCAAAGCAATCTATAGATTCAGTGTGATTCCTATCAAAATATTAATGGTATATTTCACAGAACTAGAACAAATATTCCAAAATTTTATATGGAATCACAAAAGATCCCAAATAGCCACAGCAATCTTGAGAAGAAACAAAGTTGGAGGAATCACACTACCTGATATCAAACAATACTGCAAGGCCATAGTAATCAAAACAGTATGATACTGGCATAAAAACAGACATATAGATCAATGGAACAGAATAGAGAGCCCCAAAATAAATCCACATCTTTATAATCAATTCATATTTGACAAAGGAGATAAGAACATACAATGGGGTAGATATTCTATGTAATAAATAGTGTTGGGAAAATTGGACAGGTACATGCAAAAAAATGAAATTAGGCCATATTATTACACCACACCCAAGAATAAACTCAAAATGGATTAAAGACTTAAATGAAAGATTATAAACCATAAAAATTCTAGAAGAAAACACAGGCAGTAAAATCTTAGACATGTCTAGTAGCAATAGTTTTTTTTTATATGTCTCCTCGGGTAAAAAAAGCAAAAAATAAAAATAAACAAATGGGACTACATCAAACTAAAAAGTTTTTGCACAGCAAAGGAAACCATCAACAAAATGAAAAGATAATCCACTGAGTGGGAGAACATACTCACCAATGATGCATCTGATAAAAGGGTAGTTTCCAAAATATACTAAGAACTTATGCAACTCAACATCAGGAAGACAAACAATCCAATTAAAAAATTGGCAAAGGACTTGAATAGATACTTCTCCAAAAAGGACATATAGATGGCCAATAGACATAGGAAAAACTGCTCAACATCACTAATCATCAGAGAAAAGCAAATTAAAACCACAATGAGATATTACCTCACACCTGTCAGAATGGCTATCATTAATAAAGCAACAACAACAAAAATAAGTGTTGGTGAGGATGTGGAGGAAAAGGAATCCTGGTGCACTGCTGATGGGAATGCAGACTGGTGCAGCCACTGTGGAGAACAGTATGGAGTTTCCTTAAAAAATTAAAAATGGGACTGCCATTTGACCCAGTGTTTCCACTTCTGGGAATATATCTGAAGAAACCTGAAACACTGATTCAAAAGAATATATGCACCCCTATAATCACTGCAGCATTATTTACCATAGCCAAGATTTAGAAGCAGCCCATGAGCCCATCAGTAGATGAGTGGATTAAAAAAAAAAAAGTCGTGGTACATTTAAACAGTGGAATACTACTCAGATGTAAAGAAAAAGAAAGGAAATCTTACATTTTGCAACAGCATGGATGGACCTGCAGACTATTATGCTAAGTGAAATATATGGAATCTAATGAACAAAATATAAACAGACTCACAGATATAGAAAGCAGACTGATAGCTGTTAGAAGGAAGGGAGTTCGGGGGGAGGGGCAGGGCAGGGGTGAAAAACAACAACAACCTTATCGACACCAACAACAGTGTGGTGTTTACCAGAGGGGAAGGGTAGAGGAGGGTACAGGGTAGATAAATGGTGATGGAAGGAAACTGAACTTTGGGGGTGGTGAACATATAATACAATATACAGATAATGTTTTATAGAATTGTACACCTGAAACCTCTATAATCTTACTAACCAAGGTCACCCCAATAAATTCAGTGAAAATTAATAAAATGATTACTGAGGTTAATGAGGCTGAACCTCCAGCCTGGGTTCACAATTTATGTGATTTTTTATTTAGATTTTAGTAATCTAAAAATAGATTTTATTTTGGCCAAAGTTTTACTCTTTTGGTGTGTGCTGGTGTTTGTGTGTATGTTTCTGTGTCTATTTATTAATCTACATGCATTTCTGCAGGTTTTCATAGTTTTAACTGATAGGTTCACTACACAAGAAAATACTGTGCCTTTCAAAAATAGAGAAGTATTCTTATTCATATCAAATCCTCAATGTTTCTATGGTTTCACTAAAACATATTTTGACTGCCTCCTCCCCTGTGCAAAAGAAGTGAAACTCTATTTATATTTCAAGAAGAAGGATAGATATAGTTTAATTTGATAATTAAAAATAGGGCTGAAGAATCTATCCCTGTTATAGAAGGGAAATTAAAAATAAAATAAAACCAATCTGAGTCCTGATGAAAAGGGGAATGGCAAGAGTGGATAAAAGTTACAACATAAGCTTTAAAAGGCATATTTTGCATTGAGAGATGATATAACTGAGAAAAACAAATACTGTTATTGCCAAGAAATTACAAATCATCAGTTCTTTCTCACTTTCAGTTATCCTATATAATAAAAGGGTAATATGCAAATCTATAGAACTGGAGAATGACCAGGTCTCTATGATGCGCACTAACTACCAGGGGGCAAGTGCAGTGGCCCACCTCCGTGGCCACAATCAGACATCCCCTGTGGGCTCCTGGACTGTGAAAGGGCGCAGGCTTGGCTGAGGGCCCCACCCCCATGCACGAATTTTGTGCACCGGGTCTCTAGTTTTAATATATCTAAATATATATACACAGGGGTTGGCAAAAGTAGGTTTGCAGTTGTGAGTATGCAAAACAGTTTATTATTGTACTAGAGGCCTGGTGCACAAAAATTTGTGCACTCGGGGGGGGGGGGGTCCCCTCAGCCCGGCCTGTGCCCTCTCGCAGTCTGGGACCCCTCAGGGGATGACCACCTGCTGGCTTAGTCCTGCTCCCTGGGGGATTGGGCCTAAGCTGGCAATCAGACATCCCTCTGGAAGCCCAGCAGCCCTTGGGGGATGTCCACTTGCCAGCAGGGAGCAGACCTAAGCTGCAGTCGGACATCCTTAGCGCTGCTGAGGAGGCAGGAGAGGCTCCCACCACCACCATTGTACTGGCAGCCATCATCCTGGCTTGTGGCTGAGCAGAGCTTCCCCATGAAGGAGCGCACTGACCACCAGAGGGCAGCTCCTGCATTGAGCATCTGCTCCCTGGTGGTCAGTGTGTGTCATAGTGACCAGTCATTCCCAGTCGTTCTGCTGTTAGGGTCAGTTTGCATAATACCCTTTTACTATATAGGATAGAGGCCTGGTGCACGGGTGGGGGCCGGTTGGTTTTCCCTGAAAGGTGTCCCGGATCAGGGTGGGGGTCCCGCTTGGGTGCCTGGCCAGCCTGGGTGAGGGGCTGATGGTTGTTTGCAGCTGGTCACACCCCCTTTAGGGTGGGGGTCCCCACTGGGGTGCCTGGCCAGCCTGGATGAGGGGCTAATGGCTGTTTTCAGGCTGGCCACACCCCCTTCAGGGTGGGGGTCCCCACTGGGGTGTCTGGCCAGTCTGGATGAGGGGCTGAGGGCCGTTTTCAGGCTGGCTGGCGACTGAAGCTCCCAGCCTCTCCTTTTTTGCTTTTTTTTTTTTATTCTGGGATTTATTTACCTTCTATAATTGAAACTTTGTTGCCGTCACTGGTGCTCCCAGCTCTGAGGCCGCAGCTGGCTGAAAGCAGATATCTGGGGTTTGTTTAGCTTCTATAATTGAAACATTGTTGCTTTCAGAGCTCAGAGCCGGGCTGTGGCAGGCGGGGAACCTTGACTTCCTCCATCACTGGAGCAAGCAAGCCTCCTGCTCCCTTCAGCTGTGTGGCTGCCAGCCGCCATATTTTTTGGCAGTTAATTTGCATATCTCGCTGATTAGCCAATGGGAAGCATAGTGGAGGTATGGTTAATTACCCTTTTTGTTTTTTATTAGATAGGATTATTACAATTATTAATAATTGTATTATTTTCCATACAAACAACTGTAAACCTACTTTTGGCTCACCCTGTGTCTATCACTCAACAATATTTGATGCTTATGGGACATTTTTCGTCAACATTATTGCAATGTTAAGTAAATATTATCAGACTATCATTAGAAAGAAGAGTAATGGATTATTTTCACTTTCTTTTTGAGACAGAGATTATATCTAAGGAATCAGTCCTAAGTCTTAATCATAGGAGGAAAAATAAATAAAAAGGAAATGTTGATGTGTCTGAACAAATCTCAGCGCTAAGAGCAATGGTTATGTTATTTTGAGAAAATGTGGAGGGAATTTCTTCTTTATAGTGGTTGGTAGTAGTTGCAATATACCTTATACTCCATCGATCTGAATCCATCAGTATAATCTACTATCTGTGAGTAAATAAAAATGTTTTGGAAGTTGCAAATATTTTTGTTGGTGCTTCAGCTCTGGCTTAATGAATAATAATGATTACTACTGTAAGTTATCAGCATTGCTCCCTGCTTTGCCCATGTAAACCTATATTCACTTAGCTCTTGTACTGTGATAAAGAGTCCAGTGGTTAAAATAGAACTATTCTACAATTAATGGGCATATTTTTTGATAGATGATACAAATATTTAATAGTGTTAAGCCTCAAATTGGTGTAACATTAGGCAAATAATACTAGCATGGTAGAATTACTATTGGCAGAAATGGGAGAAAAGCCAATTTTAGTGAAAAGGGGAAAATTTTAAATTAAATCAAGTCACCTTCAAAAGCATCCTTCTATAAAAATTAAAACACCTTGAGAAAATACTATTGACTATTTGCCTTTATACATGACTAGTAATATAATTTTTTTAAAGTAAAATGTCAGGAAAAAGCCAAAAGTGTTGGGAAAAGGAAAATAAGTGTATAATTATTTCTGCATTTTAAATTAGAATGTAAAGTTATTAATGCATTTATATTATACACTATATCTGACTATAAGAAAATGAATAGAAATATGCACTAATTGGAGTTATATTAGCTCTTGAAGCAATTAAAATCCCTGCTAGACCAAAAGTGAATTAAAAATGCATCCAGGTTAGTTAGTCTCTCAAGTAGGACATTCAGTCAAATATTTATCCCATAATGGACTGAACTGAGTTAGCATGTATTGAATTCTCCAAATGCAAGGAAAAGTAGTGCTTTCAGAGTGATTCCAGAGAGGTTTTGGGAAAAGAGAGATAATAAAGTCCTCTTCTATATGCAGGTGTAGACATTACCTAAGTAGTATTTTTTATTTTTTATTTTATATTTATTGCAGGTATACAACATAGTGGTCAGATAATTATAAATTTACCAATGATTTTAGTAACCACCTGGCAACACACATAGTTATTACAATATTATTGACTATATTCTTGCAAGTAATCTCATTAATTATTGTATTACTAGAGGCCCAGTGCACGAAATTTGTGCACGGGGGGGGGGGGGGTGTCCCTCAGCCCGGCCTGCACCCTCTTGCAAACCGGGACCTCTGGCTCCTAACTGCTCACCTGCCTGCCTGCCTGATCACCCTTAACCACTCTGCCTGCCTGCCTGATTTCTCCTAACCATCTTTGCCTCGCCCCCTACTGTGGCATCTTCATCCAGAAGGGTGTCTGGAATGACATCCAGAAGGTCGTTCAGCTGTCCGGTCTAATTAGCATAGTATGCTTTTATTATTATAGATTTTCCATATGAACATCTGTAAACCTACTTTTGGCACACTGTGCACAGTTGAGACATTGTTAATAGAGAACTTTATGCAACCTGTGACCTCTACTTATACAAATATTATCAGGTAGTCATTACTGGTTATGAAAAAAAAATTCCAGTTTAACAAAGAAATTCACAGTAAGATTAATTCAAATAGCAAGAACACTTATTGCATTTAATATATTATTTTTCTTTTATATAGCTTTCACAAACACTTCTGTTGGTACCACATTTCTATCTCAGAAGAGAGACCCCCTAAAACTTTGATGAAGGAGCATAATCAGTTAACTGGGATTTTTGCTCTACTCAGCAAAGAAAAGCAAAACAAACTGATTAAATAAAAACATTTACAAAATTTCTAAAAGATGTTCTTGGTTAACTGCAGATTCTGCCCAATCAGCTAAACTCTTTGGAAGTAACAAGACTTTAATATGAAGAAATGATGGGGAGGAACACACTGTTCCTTCTGTTTAATATCTCCTTTCCCTCTTTGCCTAGTGAACATGTAACTTTCCTGTAGACTGCAGGTCAGTTGTCACTCTGCAAGAATGTCAATCTCACTGCCAGGTCAAATTGTCCTTTTCACATAAATCTCCCTCTGGGTCCCAATGCAGTTAACATCTTACAGTATTTCATCTGATCAGCCTCCGTCTACCACTGGACTGTAAGCTTCAGGAAGGCAAAAACTATTTCTTTTTTCTTAGGATTGGATTGCCACTTGGTGCCTTTTAGTTTGTCAGGCATGTGGCAGAAACAAAATATATTTGCTACCCAAATCAAGTACTGTAAGAATCTGAATGAATACTACTTAAGTAAATCAAGTAGACTTGTTACTATGGAAAATGAGCAACACTAATTTATTTTAGAAACAGAGCTAAAATTTAAAAACCAGATGTCCAAATGTGAACTGGGGAGCCAGGCCCTGTGATGTGGCTTCCATCACGATGAGAAATGCAGTACCTTAACAAATTTTATTCTTTAGCTTTAAAGAACAAGAGGATAAAGTGTAATAAAATGTCAATGGTGATGACATCTTTGGTGGTAATTGTGAGTCATTCCGGAAGTCCCCATACCACTTTCTGCTTTAAAGATGCTCGTGAACAATTTCTAAGTCTGTAGGCTGGGGTTATGCAGGCAATAATTCATAACAAGGTGACCGGCTATAAGTATAAAAGCCTAAGTGACTGAACGATCGAATGACTGAATGACCAAACAACCAGTCGACCAGTCGCTATGACACGCACTGACCACCAGGGGGCAGACGCTTAATGCAGGAGCTGCCCCCTGGTAGTCAGTGCGCTCCCACAGTGGGAGCGCCACTCAATTGATCAACAGTAACCAGGCGCAGGGCTCATGGCTGGCCCCCGCATCCCAGAGACCACAGCGGAGGGGCAGCGAGCCTACCGAGTGACAGAGGCAGCAGGTGCAGCAGGGCCAGGATGAGCAGGAGCGGCAGGCAGGAGTGGCAGGTGGTGTTGGGCTGCTGGTTTTGGCCCGATCCCCACAGGCTATGCCGAGGGACCCCACCAGTGCACAAATCCATGCACTGGGCCTCTAGTTGAAATATAAAATTCCTAGGACAGAGAGCTGACAGAAAGAAGGTGACAATCCTTATTACATACTACTAGAGGCCCAGTGAAAAACTCATGTGCAAGTAGGGTCCCTAGGCCTAGCCTGGCCTCTCTCGCATGGCCTCTGCCACCCTGTGACACTACCTGAAGCTCCCCGCCCCGGGATGTTCTGCGATGCTCGCGCCCGCTGCCCGCAACCTGCCACTACTCCATAAGGCTCACCTCACCCCGCCACTGCTCCATGAGGCTCCCCCCAACCTGCCACTACTCCATGAGGCTCACCCCACCCCACCACTGCTCCAGGAGGCTCCCCCTCCCCCGGCCACCACCGCTCAACAGTCTCCAGTCCTGCCTCGCCGCCACACCCCCTCATAGCTAGCAGCTCAGGGGCTGGGTGGAGGGACTAAGAGGTGCTTCATGCACCTCCTGGTGATCTGTCATTTGGTCGTTACAGTGTTACGGCCACAGGCCTTTTATAATATAGATCAGCATATGATATAAATAAATAAGACTATGTACCTTCAAGTAGGTTATTCACTATATTTTCTCCTCTCACCTCAAATGTTCTGTTATAAGAACATTTATAATGGAATTCACACACAGGGTGGTTCATGAAGTTCTCTATTAACAACGTTTCAACTGTGCACAGTGTGAAATAAAGAACTAGACAAACAAATCACTGTGCAGGATGCTGCATTACCTTATGTGATACAGCATGTAAAAATGTGAGCTACTAAAAATACAGGTTAATCAGGTTTAAGCTATTTAACATTATCCATTGAGAATATAAATACCCTTTATAGCATCCTTCCTAAACTCTTAGAAAATTAATAATTAAATCTTTTTTGATATTCTGATAGGGAACAAAACAGTTTTTATGCCAAGTGTTGGTAGGAGGTAAAGAGATACATGACTTGTAAAGGCAGTATTGATGAACATAGTAAAATAATGGTTTGAGTAAAATAGTTTAATACATGTAAGAAAATTATGAGAACTATTTTGAAACTAAGTTATAAACTGCCTGTTTTATAATGCAACATAAAATGCAAGCGGTTGTACTTTTAATGGGAAATGAGTTAAAGTAATATTAAAAATGGTGTTTCCTGGGGACATCTGTAAAAAATAAATTCTAGACATAAATTTAGAATACCTACTAATTTTACACATCCATATCTATGTCATTACATAAACAGATAAAATTCTTTGCATTTATAGTAGAAAGAATTAATGATAAATGACAAAATATATGATAATTGGTAGAGGAAATAAACAACTTTTGAAATACACTGTAAATATTAATCTTCAAGTGTCATGCTCACGTCTGGATTATACCCAGCTACTCAAGGGTGTGATATTTCAGTTCTTAACCTTGAATCCTCTCCTTATGTTATATTTGTTTTCTAGGCAATCTCATCTACCTGCTGCTTTTCCATTCCTGGTGCAATGGTCTTCAAAAAGAGGCAATTGTTTCTTGAGGTGTAAGGGAAGACTTTTCAAGGAGTACCTAAATATATGGATAGTGTTATGGCAATCAAGTTCCACATTCTAAATCTATATGGATAATTCTCTTTTCATAAAAACCCTTCTCCCACTTTCTCTCACTTTCCATGAGAAGGCGTATTTCTCATTTGCTTAGCTTATATATTCTGAGGGTCCATTACTCTGCAGTACCAAATAAAGAGAAAATTTTAAATATTGGTATTGATCTCTGGAAAAATAAGCTATCAACTTGTAAAACTTCATTGCTCCCATAAAAGCTAAGTTGTCAGGTGATAATTTAAAAATTTTAGTGATAGATTACTGTGTGATATCTGACACAAAACTTGGAAAGATTTTGAAGAATTATGTTACATTGCTATAACAAAATGCCTTCTATTCTAAATTATTTATTTTTATGTACAAGATTTCTCAGTACTTTAGCATAAAAATATGAATGGAATTGATGTTGAAACTTTTCTCATTCTAGCAGTGAGTAATATTTATTTGTGAATATATAAGCCAATAGGGAAAAGGCCAATCCCAACTTTCACTTTTGTACTTAATAATTTTTATACTTGAAAATTATTTATCAAAGTTTGCAATGTAATTTATTTCAAAAAACAAGATTATTAATGGGATGAAGGTAAATCAAACAAAAAATTAGATATTCAAAGTTTGCAATGTATTTATGTTTATCAATAATATACTAATAACAATTGTAATGAAAACCTAATTAAGAAAATAATTTAACAAGATTTTATAATGACATGAAAAAGTTGTTCGTCTGTCTGTAATATGCTGTGTGTGTTTTATATTAGAGAGAAGTATGATATGGTTATCCAAAAGATATTTTCAAGCAAAATGTATTATATTAGAATACAATTTGATGAAAGACAAAAGAAAACTATAAAATTTGTGACTATTTTAAATGACTAAGGGTGGGTATAAAATAGATATGGTGTTTTGATTCCATTAGATACATTTAGAGATCTTGAAATAATTTTATTGAAAAAATGTCTACAATATGCTAGAAGTTAAATCCTTACAATTATCTTTAGGTGTTATGGAGAGTTTTAGAATTAGACTCTAAAATGTTATTTTAAGAAATTCAACCCTAACCGGTTTGGCTCAATGGATAGAGCGTCGGCCTGCAGACTGAAGGGTCCCAAGTTTGATTCCGGTCAAGGGCATGTACCTTGGTTGCGGGCACATCCCCAGTAGGGGGTGTGCAGGAGGCAGCTGATCGATGTTTCTCTCTCATTGATGTTTCTAACTCTCTATCCCTCTCCCATCCTCTCTGTAAAAAAATCAATAAAATATTTTTTTAAAAGAAATTCACATGCATAAAAATTTGAGGCCTTTTGAATTATTCTAGTGAATTGTCATTGATACCTTTCTCTTATCCTTTATATTAAAATAATCATTATCTACTATCACTCTTCCTTCCTCAATCGTGCTCAGATATGTCCATGTCTTCTCATTTCCACCACCAGCTCTAAAGGCTAGAAGTCTTCCCTGATCTTGTCCAATTTCCACATGACAGTTCCTCAGATCTGAGTTTCATTTTTAGTTTTGTGTGTTTATTTTTATTCTGAGCACCTTCTGCTTCCCTCCAACATTTTGTCCTGCCCCTGCCACTTCATCTTTAGGGTTTGTAAGGGACACCATTGTAATTAGCTGGTTACTAATAATAGGACAGGAGCCAAAGGGGGGTCAGATTATAGGCATGCCATTTGGGCAGCTTCACCAGGAACCTGCAATTTCACACTCCCTAGGAACCACGATGGCTTAAGGGGTCCAACAAAAGGGAGATGAACCCATGCATAATGGATTGCGGTGAGTAGGGAAGGTGGCTGTCAGTCAAACCTGGGAACAGAGATCACTGGCCAGAATGGGCAGGGCCCAAACAAAGGAGCTCTCTTTCTAGGCTCGTGGCTCTCTTGTTCCTGCTTCCTTGCATTTGCCCGTATGGCCCACGGCCATGCAGACCCCACACGCAATGGACTAATGGACTGCAGCAGGAAACACAAAGTAAGCTAGCCTGATGCTGTACTGGACACTGCTCCGATGTGTAGCCAAAACTCTGACCACTGGCTTTGGGTTTAGCTCTGCTGAAAGCAAAATGGGGCTTCTTCTATGACAGGACTGAGGGAAATGGGACCTTGGGAACACAGGGGTTTGATTCCATGGAAATAAAACTTTCTACAATATCTCATCCTCCCATGAGGGTCTTAGAAAATTCATTTTCTTGGGATATCTCAAGAAGCCCACTCCCACTAACGACCAGTGGAGGTGAGGACCTCTCCCCACCAATAACATAAGAACATGAACCACCTATTCTCAATGCCAAGCCAGTAACAGGGGCTGGCATTGAACGAAGGAATGTTGCCCTCCAAGTGTCTAGCACAGTGTTTGACACATCATAGCTGCTCGATATGTATACCCTTTAAACATATAATAAAAATAAACATATACCCTTTATATAATAAAAAAAAGAACCCAAAGTGGACAAGATGTCAGAAAATGGTATGATTTATGTTCATGCACAGTGAGTATGAACTTTTGGACTGTGAGAGCTCATGCAAGTACCGAATATTTGGAGGTCACACCCCTGCTTTAGAAACAAGGCCGAGATTTGGAGAAGCTGACTGTGTTGTCTAAAGTCATAGCTGTCTAATGACAAACCTGGAGCAAAGCTCATTCCTCACCCTGGCTCACTGGGGTTTAGACAGCCCTGTCCTTTCCGCTGTGTTCACTTGTCTGGAAAACACCGATGCTGGTAACTGAGCCCTAAAATGCCAGGTCTGGCTGGTATAACTTTAAGTTATTATTTACATGATTGATTTGTAGTAGGCTAACATACAGTAAGAAGAATACAAAAAGTGATATAAAGAACAGAGGACCACAATAACTCAGAAACACGGACAATAAGTTAGGATCTATGTTTTAGGGGAAGAAAACATGAGGATTCTGGACCATGATGGAAAGAGCCCTTCCTGCTTCCATGTTTATGTTCTCACATAAGAAAAGCAAACGTTAATGGACAGAGAGCAGAAACCAAGGAAAGGAGCTTAGCTGGAGGTCTGTACCCTGTGAGATAAAATGACGTATGATGGCTGGTGGAGGGATTTGTGCCATAAATATCAGCTGTTAAGGGGAGGAAAGAAAAAGTAATATTTATATCGAAGCCATAAAAGGCAGTATTTCTTAAAGCAAGGGAGGAAGAAAGGGCAAATGTCCCCATACTTCTAATTAAGAATCTCTATCATGATATTTTCTTTTATCTTTTACTAGAGGCCCGGTGCACAAAAATTTGTGCACTGGCAGGGGGGTGTCCCTCAGCCCCACTTGTGCCCTCTCACAGTCTGGGACCCCTCGGGAGATAATGACCTGCTGGCTTAGGCCCGCTCCCGGGTGGCAGAGGGCAGGCCCAATCCCTAGGTGCAGCCCCTGGTCAGGCTCAGAGCAGGGCCGATTGAGGAGTTGGGCGCCGCCCCCTGTCATGCACAGAACAGGGCGGATCAGGAGGTTGCAATGCCACCCCCAGTCACACTCAGGGAAGGGCCGATTGGGGGGTTGGGGCGCTGCCCCCCTGTCACACTCAAGGCAGGGTCAATGGGGAGGTTGCGGCACCACCCCGTCATGCACAGAGCAGGGCCAATCAGGGGGTTGGGGCTCCGTACCCTGTCACACACAGAGCAGGGCCAATCAGGGCGTTGGGGAGCTCCCCCCTGTCATGCACAGAGTAGGGTCGATAGGAGAGTTGGGGCACCACCCCCTGTCACACACAGAGCAGGGCAGATTAGGGGGTTGGGGCGCCACACCCTGTCACCCACAGAGCAGGGCCGATCAGGGGGTTGGGGACCTCCCCCCTATCAAGCACAGAGCACGAACAGAGCAGGGTGGATAGGGAGGGTGTAGCCCTGCCCCCTGTCACACACAGAGCTGCAGGGCGATCAGGGGGTTTGGGCGCAGAGCTGCAGGGCGATCAGGGGGTTTGGGCGCTGCCCCTTGTCACGCTGCTCCAGGGGCCAGGAGGCCTCGCGGCTCTGCTGATCCCAGGTTTGGGAGGCCTCGTGGCTCCGCTGATCCCAGGTTTGGGAGGCATATTACCCTTTTACTATATAGGATAGAGGCCTGGTGCATGGGTGGGGGCTGGCTGGTTTGCCCTGAAGGGTGTCCTGGATCAGGGTGGGGGTCTCGTTTGGTTGCCTGGCCAGCCTGGGTGAGGGGATGATGGCTGTTTGCAGCTGGTCACACCCCCTTCAGGGTGTGGGTCCCCATTGGGGTGCCTGGCCAGCCTGGATGAGGGGATGATGGCTGTTTGCAGCTGGTCACACCCCCTTCAGGGTGGCAGTCCCCACTGGAGTGCCTGGCCAGTCTAGGTGAGGGGCTGAGGGCCATTTTCAGGCTGGCGGGTGACTGAAGCTCCCAACCTCTCCTTTTGTTCTTTTTTTTTTTATTCTGGGATTTATTTACCTTCTATGGCTGTCACTGGAGCTGAGAACCGGCTTTAGCTCTAAGGCTCGGCTCCAACTCTGAGACCTCAGCTGCTGAAAGCAGGTTTCTGGGCTTTGTTTACCTTCTGTATTTGAAACTTTGTTGCGACTCCAGCTCTGAGATCCCGGCTGACTGAAAGCAGGTTTCTGGGTTTCATTTAGCTTCTATATTTGCAACATTGTTTCTTAGAGAGCAGGCTCAGAGCTGGGCTGAGGCAAGCAGGGAACGTTGGCTTCCTCTGTCACTACAGCAAGCAAGCCTCATGTTCACTTCAGTTGCCTGGCTGCCGGCCACCATCTTGGCTAGCAGTTAATTTGCATATCTCGCTGATTAGCCAATGGGAAGGGTAGCGAAGTTACGGTTAATTACCATGTTTCTCTATTATTAGATAGGATGTTATATGTTACATTCTTATATGCTCAACTCACAGAAAGTGGTCCAATTTTGAAGGCACTTTATAAATGTTCTATAATGTTCTATTCTCTACTGTTCCTCATTTCCTCATTTAAAAGGCACATTGCCCATGATGGAGGAGTGGTCAAAAAGTTACAAGGTAATTCCAAAGATGATTAATGTTTTATGATTTTTTATAAGACCCAGATACCATTTGGCATTCCTTTATATATCTCTCATGACTTGTGTAGTTAGTAACAATTGTCGCCATTTTTCAGATGATAAAACCCAGTGATTTTCCTAAGGTCATTTAGTATAACATGTGCAATTTGATCACTGGTGTCTCTGATTCTGAAGACAGTAACCTTTCCCCACACTGTACCCAAACTGTGGTCCCAGATCATCAGCAGCAGCAACACCAGGGAACTTGTTGTAAATATAAATTATTGGGCTCCAGTCCACTGACTGAATCAGGATTCTGGAGGTGGGGGCTAGAAACCCTTCAATGATTTTCATGCAGGATCAGAATTAAGTACCAGAGACTTATGCCATGTAGCACAACCTGCATAAAATTACTGCTTATACTCAGCACAGAGAGTACCTGAGATCTGTTGGCTGTCTTTATTGTTTTGTCATTTTTGGAGTAAACATATATTACTGATATATGGTAATTTGACACACCACCACAAAATCACTTGCAGTAAGGGTGAGAGAGCAGGCAGGCTGAGGGGGGAAGCCCAGGTCCACCACCTAATGTTATATAATCTTGTCATATAACTGTGTGAGTTTGGGATTTGTCTTCTGTAAAAATGAAAATAAAAACGAAGAGCTCATACTCAGAAAGCACTTTAGCCCAATGTCTAAAATGTAATAAATACTCAACAAAGTAAATGTAGTTTTCATTGTGATTATCATTGTTAAAGACAATCTACTTATATAAAAACCATGGGTGGTATTCGTCACATACAGAGAAAGGAACAGCAACCAAGCAGAAGGAAGTCAGTCCTACAGGGGTTGTCTTGGCAATGGCTGCACCCTCCCCAAGCTGTTTCCTGGAGCTGTTTCCTGTAAGGGCAGAGTTTGAGGCAGGAACCCGCCCTGGGAGCCTGGAGGCAGATCTTTCTAAAGTGTGCCATGCCAGCACGGCCAGGGGTGAACCTGAGTGGGGCGACTGAAAGGCTTAGAAAAGACAGACAAGAGAATGAAAGCCGGGTCTCAGTGGGATGCTGCTTCTCTGAGAGACAGTGACCATACCCACAGCCATGCCTTTAGTTTATAGTAGATGCTATGAGGCAAAGTAAGGGCGTGACCAAGATGTTTACAAACATTCTCCTGGGTTTCAATCCTACTCAACTACATGCACCTGAACTCTATCAAGCCCACATCATTCAGGCACGTGGGCCACGTGTTCGGACCATAGGTTCAAGCTTACAACTACAGCTGTTGGCTATAATTGTGCTGGGAGGGCTCTGCCCTCCAAGCTGGGACTTGCATGTGGCAATGAGAGGACTGTGCCCGCTCATCAGTCCAAGGCTTGAACCTGTGCAAAACACTGTAGCGGCTCCCCACAATAAAGTTTTAATTCTGTTTCTTTGTTACTAATGTTGTGGCCCCACCCCATAACAAAGAAACAAAGGAAAATTTCCCCATCGTATTTCTGAATAGCATTACTCCTTCGGGAATGCTGTGTCATAAATTAAAATTGAAAGTGGGTGCAATCATCATGCTATTCAGGAATCTCAATAGTAAATGGGGTCTTTGTAATGGTACCAGATTTATTATCAAAATATTACGACCTATCATTATCGAAGCTGAAGTATTAACAGGATCTGCAGAGGGAGAGACTGTTCTGATTCCAAGAATTAATTTGTCCCCATCTGACTCTGGCCCCCCATTTAAATTGATTCGACGACGGTTTCCCGTGATGCCAGCATTTGTGATGACTATTGATAAATCACAAGGACAAACTCTAGAGAGAGTAGGCATGTTCCTACCTGAACCCGTTTTTGCACATGGTCAGTTATATGTTGCTTTCTCTCGAATTTGAAGAGCATGTGATGTTACAGTTAAAGTTCTAAGTACTTCTTCACAAGGGAAATTAGTCAAGCACTCTGAAAGTGTTTTCACTCTTAATGTGGTGTACAGGGAGATATTAGAATAAGTTTAATCACTTTATCAGTCATTGTTTGCATCACTGTTGCTTTTATATCATGTTTTTGTTGTTTTCATATCATGTTTTTGTTGTTTTTATATCATGCCTCTGTTATTGTTATATCCTTTTGTTACTGTTTATTTATTAATAAATTTATATATTATTTTCATATATATTTTACTAATTTCCTTTCATCTCTCACACTTCTATTATAGATAAAGGGCAAATAGCAATATTAAAATATCTCTGCTAATTAATTCCCTTTTTAAAAAAATATATATATATTTTTTTTTAAATATATTTTATTGATTTTTTACAGAGAGGAAGGGAGAGAGATAGAGAGTTAGAAACATCGATGAGAGAGAAACATCGATCAGCTGCCTCCTGCACACTCCCCACTGGGGATGTGCCCGCAACCCAGGTACATGCCCTTGACCGGAATCGAACCTGAGACCTTTCAGTCCGCAGGCCGACGCTCTATCCACTGAGCCAAACCGGTTAGGGCAATTAATTCCCTTTTAATGTGCACAAATTTCATGCACTGGGCTACTACTAATATTAGTAACATTATAGTTAATTGCATGAGTAGTGAGGTTTATGTATTATGTATGCTTTAAAACTCCAGAGATGCTCCTCTTCTTATAATTTTTATCATGAAATGGACTTGATTTTTCCAAATTCAACAAAAATTTCTAATTTGTTTCAATTCAATAAACATTTTGCATGACCCAGAATGTACAAGGTATTCTGTTGTTTCACGTTATTTTTTTTTAAGTACAGTGATGATACAGCTACCAATTTATATGTTAGGGAGTAGATATCTATCTATTAAGTGTATTTTTAATTAAATACTTTAAATCTTCATCTGTATTGGCTTAAAGCTTTAAATTGTACATTTTAACATTATTTGAAAAATAATACATTACTACAAAATTAATGGACTGTGTTATTGTGGACACATTTAATTTCAGGTTAAATTTTTATTCAAAGAAAACTTCACATTGCTATATTGTGATCTCTGTATCCTTAACTGTAAATCTCAACAGTTTTTTTGGTTGTTTGTTTATGTTTTTATTGATTTCAGAGAATAAGGGAAAGATAGAAACTTCAATGATGAGAGAGAGAATCATTGATTGGCTGCCTCCTGCACACCCCTACTGGGGATTAAGCCAGAAACCTGGGCATATGCCCTGACCCAGAATCTAACTGTGACCTCCTGGTTCATGGGTCGATGCTCAATCACTGAGCCACACAGGCCAGGCTCAACAGTGTTTTGATACAGAGGTTTTCAAATGACAATTCACCAGCAATACTGATAGATTCCCTATATATTACTCAGTGAAGCTCAGGCCAATTATTTCTTGTTTATTTGCACCAACCAGTGAAAGAAACCACTAGCTGTCCCCTTTCTTATGCTTTTTATCCAGACAAAAAGGCTAACATCTTTCTATGTCTTTTTTTTAGAGTGAAATTTTCAAGTCTCCAACCTCCCTTTGTATCTGTGTTGTCAAGATCTTTTTATCTCTTGCATTGTTCTCTACCGAATGCTCAGCAATTTGTCTCTTTTCTGAAATGTGGTGTCTGCTGAACTTCGTCCCCAATTCACAGCCTAACAAGACCTGAATGTAGCTCAATATGTTTTTATGCATGACATCACCATTACAATTCAAAGCACTGTGGCATTTGAATATTTTAACAGGGATCAGAACGTTTACTCATTCAATTCATCACCCACTGTAATTCTTGAATTTTTTTTTTCTCTCTGCTGCTACCATCTCTAGCTTTTTATCACACTTTTTGGTTCTGTTGTCTTGCTCTGCATCAACTTTCACATCCATTTCATTTTTCTGAACCCAATGTCACTGATGTAACCTATCTCCCCAGTGTATAAGATTAGGCTATATAGCAGCACAACACCCCAAATAGTTGTAATCTCTGTTACTTCCATGCCCCGCTTTCTTTTAGATTTATTAACATAAATCCAGAGCATCTCCCAAAATATTTTATAAGTATACTATTACAGTACCTTGGAGGTTTTTTAAAGATTATTTTTAAGGTTCCACTTAAATAAAAACAAGCAAACAGACAAAATTGACTGGTCTGTTGTTCCAGGCTCATTTAAGAAGAAAACTTGCAGTCCCCTTTATTGACTCAGTATAAGAAAGTTAATCTCAGAAAAGAAAAAAGTTAAACTCAGCACCAACTACAGGACTGCATTATTGTTTTATTATTAAGGTGTCATCCTAAAAATACAAATTAAACCTCTGATCTTCACACATAGGTTGCTCAGTGAGTATCATGTACCCTCGCACAGGAGGTCACTTGTATGTGCTGGGGCATGTCATATGGTTGGTTGAGCAAATGTTAGTCAACACAGAGCTAGTTTCACTTAGCATGTTTACTTGCCCTGTTACGAAGGAACACAAGGCAGGAAAGTATAAAAATGATGATGAAAATAACAAAAGCACCTTAAAGTATTAGGCCTAATTTTAATTGTTTTATCATGAAGAAATGGCAGAGTTATCAAAACCAAAATGAGCTGACACCTTCTTCATGAGCTTTCATTGATAAGGGATTATGGGAATGATGGGTTCTTCCAACTTGAAAGTCATAGAATGACAACAATCAAAGAAAACATCAATCTGCGTGCCTGCCTTCATCTGGGAATGCCCATCTCTGCACTCTACATACTCATCAGACACACCTACCCCTGCCTTCAGTCTGACCTTGTCCATGTAACAGTCCTACCCATCCTTCATGAGGCAGATTCACTCCTCCAAGGTCGCCATCCCTCCCTTCCTTGTGTTTTAACCCTGTTCTTGCTTCAAAGTACCGCTATTTGAGCTCTGCTTCTTCTCTGCTTTCCAGCTACCAGCTGATATTGAGAATCACTCAATAAAATTGTGTTAGGTGTATTATTTAAAAAATAGCATTTTCCTAAAGTTATATGTTTAAATGTAGGAAGAGATATCGGGCTTGAATACTCTAGAGAAATTATGGTAATGCAATGGTACGAATCCAATTTTAATAAATGGTAAGAATATATGTTAAGGGTAAATTCATTAAAGTGTTAAAAAACATCAGCTCTAAGAAAAGGCATGTATGTGTTAATAGCAAAAAAGAAAATAAACAAACAAAAAATAATCAAACAAAAAACAGAGGAAGAGAAACCACAATTTTTAAATAATACATTTCACCTTTTTTCTCATATGCACACATGATTATGTATCTTAATAAAATTTTGTATGATTTCATTTTGAATAAATACTTATGTTTTCATAGCTTACGTCAATGTGGTGGAATTAAAGGAGGTGGTAAAAATAGGAATAAAGTTTTTATAACATTTTAAGTCTGAATAATAGTTTTCAGAAGACTTAGCAAAAAAGATAATCATTAGTAAAGTTGAATGATGAAGATGCTTTAGTTCTAGAGAAGACTAATGACAGATTTAATCACTGTCTTCAAGTATTTGATGGATCAATTGGGAGATAATAATGATAAAATATTTTCCTTCTTGGCTCAGTATAAGACCAGAAATGATTAACTTAAAGGGCAAACAGGAAAATGCTAGAGAAGGTGAAATATTATGACAGATTACTAAGTAATTCAGTAAAAGGTTTCCCTCAGAGTTTTAAAGCAGGATAACTATCTTTTGACCTGGAGTCAGATATGACAAATAAATCTAAATGAATCTCAACAAGGCCAATACCAATTTGTTTCATAAGTACATTATACTCTCTGTGGTTCTCTATGCTCATCTAGAACAAATCCATTGCCCATGTGGTCACCCCAGCCACTCAGATCAGGGGCCAGTTTATTGTGGCATGTAGAATAGAATCATCTGAACAAATTATCCCCTAGTTCCTCAGCCTTCTGATCAGACTCACCTTAATGCAGTGGCCAAAGGCTGGAGAGGACTGATTATAAATTACCCAAAATGCAAAAAGCAATAAAAAATAATGATCTTTGGAAATATAAAGCCACCTAAGAAGGTTTAAAAAACTGCAATAAGAAGATCATTGACCTCTATTTTTTTATGTTGAATATTCTTTGCATTAACATTAATGAGTGACATTTAGTGTAATATTCTTATTGAAAGTAATTATATTAAATAATTTTAAGCTCCATAATTTATTAAAATACTGACTGTGAAATTCCAAGATAAGATATAAGTTTAAGGTCTTTGTCAAGGGTCACTGAAAGAGTAAAGATCTTTTTTATAACCTTTTTGTGTTTAGTTTTTAATATTAACACTATGCTCTCTTATATCATATGCTTGCAGTTGTTTAATGAATAAATACCACAACCTTTATAAACAACCTTAGAGTTTGGCCTACATTTAATTATTTTGTCCTCATGAGATAGCTACGCCATCAAAATTCAAAATAAATTGACACCTATAGATGATGAATAAGGGTCTGATTTTCTAGAGTTATTTCAAAACTCAATCAAACCTTGCAAAGATAAATGCATTGTGGGTTTCCTGCTGTTGCCTAGTAAGCTGTGGACCTGAAACCAAGTTTTGCAGTGTCTTTTTTTCTTGTCCTGATTTTCTCCAGGAGATAAAGTGGAATGCATCCACTGAGAATCTGAAAGCATTATTAGGTTATATCGAAATTTCAGGATTTGGTTGCATTTACCTGTTCCTGTTGCTGGAAATCCAATCTGAAATAAGTGTCGATGCCTGTTGGTGACAATGCTTGTTGCCAAAGCTGCAGGCCAGCATTATAACTTCCCGACGGAGTTCTCTTATATATCATTAAAGAAAAAAAAATGAAAGTAGTGTTAATATATGAGGAGAAAGAGTAACTTGTTACATTACACTATAGTAGATAAGTGAATAATTAGCAGACAAGTAGTTTTCAGATACGGAAATCCTGATTTCCTGAGTGAGTTGGGCAAAGTAGAAGTTAATCATATTAAAATCTGCTCTGGAAACAGGTCTACACTGAGAGGCGTGGACTCAGAACTCAACCTCACAAAAAAAAAGCAGATTTTAAATTAAAACATAGCAAGGAAAGGCCTATGATCTCAGTACCAGGAGGTGGTAACTATATTCCCCACCAGCAGACTTCCCAGGAAAGGGAAATAAAAAATGAAAAATGAGAGCAAGATCTTTTCAAGCTGCTAAAGTGACAATGGTACTAGTAGTATGTTATTGTACAGTTCAGTCAGCGGAAAAGAAGCAAGTAATAAAATAAAACAGTACTCATGTTGGTAGGACGCTTGAACAAGAGATCCATTAAAACTGTTTTTTGGCCATCCAAGCTTGATGTATGTTGTCGCAACTTGCTTTAAAATATATTCCTAAACAGGGATAGAGGAAATAAAGATAATGTCAGTTTCAAACCTCTCCATGATTTCAACTAAAATATATACTGAAATTAAAATATTTTCTAAATACTTTGAAATACATGTAAAATTTAGGCATGGTAATAATCTATTATAATTTTATTCAACTTAGTATTTCAAATATGGATAATAAGAATAAAATACAACTGCTATGGTAGAAGTCCACTATTTACTTCTTATTGAATGATTTGCACTATTATTTTTATGTCAATTTTTATAGCAAAACAAAGAAATAGAAATAATGATAGTCATGCATACTTATATACAAATGTATGTGGATATAGTTTATTAAAATGAGTACCTAATATTTATGCATTTTATATTAATAGAGCATATTTAATGTAAGCTTTTATGTAGACCCAGCCAATAGCCTACCATTGTTGAATCTGACATGCACAGAACAATCTTTAGTAAAATGACACGGTATTTCAAAGTCAATAACTCATTCAGCTCATAATATATTTAAATATTAATAGCAATGTAAGGTATGCTCTCCTCACTTTAATGTAGTCCTGAATTTCATCAAGGAATGAAAGCACTAAAATTACAGTAAAAGCAGTTCTTAACTTTTACTGAAATTGAGGTGTCTGATGTGATATACAAAAGTACAAATATATATTAAAATGTATTTTACTTTTACAAAAGTTTAATATTGTAGTGTTTCTGTGTTGAGAAAAGGGAAGTTTAATAAGTCTTTCTCCAGCACAGAAAAATTATGCCATAACTGTAGTGACACATTTCTTTGTATGACTGTTTTAAGGGTTTGGACAAAACTAACAGTCAAGCCAGAATTATTCCCATCCTATATAATAAAAAAGGCTAATATGCAAATTGACCAAATGGTGGAATGACCAGTTGCTATGACCTGCACTGACCACCAAGGGGCAGATGCTCAACACAGGAGCTGCCCCCTGGTGGTCAGTGTGCTCCCACAGGGGGAGCGCTGCTCAGACAGAAGCAGGGCTCACGGCTGGTGAGTGCAGGGCGGTCGCGGGAGCCTCTCCCACTTCTGTGGCAGAGCTAAGGACCTAAGCCTTCAGTCAAACATCTCCTGAGGGCTCCCAGACTGAGAGAGGGTGCAGGCCTGGCTGAGTCCCCCGCCAAGTGCACAAATTCTGTGCATCAGGCCTCTAGTTTAAAAATAATTTAAAACAGAGGTGTTTTCATGTAGGTTTAGGATAAGATAAAAAGAAACAATTCTGATAGACATCAGACAATTTAGATGGTTCTAATAAATAGATTTTTATAGCTATGGTCATGGTAATTCCAAATGTGTAGGTTAATTAACAGAAATAGAATAAGAAATAGAATAATTTTGTAAAACATAAGGAAGACTCTTAAAATAACTAAATGCAAATAAATAGTGCTCAAAGGTGATAAAAAGCACAGAGGTATATTCTCATCTGCAAAAGTCTCACTGGTGATAAGACATTTAGGAATCAAAAGCTCATTAGCACTACTTAATCTTATTCAAAATGATTATTACATTAGATTAGATGGTATCAGCAGTGCAATTTCGGTTTACCAGGCTTGCAATTTAGGAAATCTGGTCAGGTAACATTTTGAAATGTTTGTCATGTCTTCATGTCTATTTGGATTATCTGTTGTTTGCTTTCTTGTGTCCCCTTGGACCCAATTATGAAAGGGTTTTTGCCTCAATGTTGATCTTATCCTTGTTAATTAAGGAAGTGAATTGAATTCACTATGCCCTCTCGGATAAAAATAATGACTGAGAGCCTCTACTGAAACTGTCTATACTCTGTTAAGATCTGTGCAATCCTTCTACCTAGGTTAAGTCCTTTGTGAACATAGAACCCTTTAACTCTTGGAAAGTAAGTTTGAACTTTAAGAATTTGCCATGTATATTTGTTCTTAAATTCTGAGGCATGTAAGCTTCATTGATACTTTTAGGCCAGAACAAAAAGTAGCTTGTATCAAACTTCTTCAAGTAATTGTCATCACTGTTGCACAGAAAATCAGGGTAAAAATGATATGAATTAGAAGGAATCAAAATCACTCAGGGTCAGTTGGCTAGAGTAGATAATGAGAAAATACTTTATCATCTGAAAATAGAAAGAAGAAAATATATCTTCTAACATTGAAGACATTGTATTTCTCCATGCGGTCCAGTAATTTATCGAGAGGATAAAGAGCCCGGCTGGCAGCGTGCCAAGGAAGGAAATCCTTCTCCTCAGACAGGTATCTGATAATCTCCAGGGGAATGCTCTGAGGCAAATAGCCCGCTCTGCATAGTCAGAAAACGTCAATGTTAATTATATGCAAAAGAGGTACACGATGATGCAAAAATGAAGATTTTACTTATGCAAATAAAAGGCAGAACGCAAGATTCATCATGGTATAAAGAAGACATACTCAGTGTTTTAAAACAAAATTACTCACTTTTTACATAAATATAGTTCTACTTAGGATGCCAATGCCCCTAAATATGTACAGAGTGGGACAGTTAAAGATTTATGTGAACATATAAACACCAACATGCATGGTTTTAGAAAGAAAGGATTGCGAAATTTGAATAAAAATCAACTCTAGGTGTATTTCTTTAGAGAAACTCTTCAGAGGTCACAAGTCATGGAAAATAATTGATTGCGGAAATAAAATTTCCATTCCTCTGGCGTTCTCTTTACGTTTCATGTAGCTCTGTGTAATATTTAATATAGATTGCATTCAAAATGATCATCAAAATTAAAGTAGCAGCTTGGGGTTCTGACTATATCTGTGTTACTTTACCATATAAGCATTTTTCAAAACTGCCAGTTATTTTTTAAAAAATGCTTTCCACAGCACCTATGAAAAGCAGTTAGATTTTAATAGGCTCCAAATTACAAAACTATTAAGAAAATAGACTCATCATTTATTACTTTTCTTTCAAAATAAATGTCATGTCATCTTGTGAACTAATGTTAGATACCTTGGAAAATATGAAACTGAAGCTTTTTTAAATTATCTGAATACTTGTTGTCTGCTTTTAAAGAGAGTTTATCCAAAAAAGGAGCCAAAAGCAGCATATATCTCTACTCCCTAGTAGAGTACATATAAAATCCTTGCAAATCAAAGCAATATAAATGACAATCCACAGTGCATTAAAAGATGGCCTTATCCTTGATGTCCCTGATGCATACATATAGTGACACTGTATATTTTGCTGTGTTTTTTTTTACATTAATAATCAACTGAATGCAGACTTTTAGCACAGGCAACAGGTAAATATGAAAGTAACCAATACCCAGGTATCGCCTTTACCTACCTTTCACACTATGGCTCTTTTGTAGCATCACAAGATTAGATGGACCTTTTTATGTGCGTTTGGTAGGAGGTGGACAGGGAAGGAGCAAAGCCTTTGCTTATCTTCACTTAAGATAAATTTGCCAGATTATGTAATCCCTACTCAATATGAAAAGCAAAAATTACTCTCCAGATGAATATTAACATGAAGCACTGTTTAGAATGTTTCTAATAAAAACCAATTCTCAAGATTGTGCTTCAGTTTTCTTTGAATTAAAAAAAAGTGTGTCACTCATGATTTGGGTTCGTTCATGGTATACTAGTAATATCAACCCCAGTTAATGTCTGATGTCAATAAGAATGGTGAGAATAACTCCAAAATTCCACATCATTTCAAAATTTTCTCAAGTTTGTATGATCTGGAGTACATCTAGACTTGTGCCACTTTTCTTACACAGTTTCCATTTTATACATCTTCAATGAAATTAGGCTATGGCAACAGTTAAATAAGAAACTATCTTTTTTGCTAGTGTAGCATTTCAATAATACTGTTAAATTTTACTTTTAAGGGGTTCTCATCCACTGAAAAAGCAATACAGTTGTTTAATAAAAAATAATTATTTGCTTCTTTTCCTTAAAAGAAACATAGGTTTTAATATTTCAGATTTTGTAGTTTGTTTCCCCTTAACTTTTCATTCTAAATATTAAATAGCATAGCAATCAGAAATTTGCCTCCTCTAAAATTTTATAATCCACATGCCATGGACAATATAACTTTAGAAATGAAGATTTATCTAGAAGTCATTATTCTTTTTTAAAAATAAGTCAGAAAATTACTTTATTAAAAAAGAAAATTTAGTTAAGTAACTAATTATTATGCATCTTCAAATAAATTTAAAAAATCTGGAATGTTGCCTGGGTCTATTTTTCTCAGGATTTAAACATACTAGGTTACATCAGTTACAATTTGTTGTGTTTGACTTCATTTCTATAAATGGATGGACATTATTCAATGATGTGTGATTTGTGGGCAATATGTCTACAAATAGAAACCACGACAACAAATGTTACAGAAGGAGACTCTCCTTGAGAAAGAGCCTGAAACAACTAACACTTCCTGCACAATTAAGCAAATAAATTCATCTCTTCCAGCTTCACATTCCTTATCTGCGAAATAAGAGGGTTGAACTGAGAGGCATTTTGTTTTAGCTCAAAAACCTTTTATTCAAATCTACTTATCTAAAATTTAACCTGCTGAGAAATAATTACAGTAACATGGGCATAATTTATTTGTTTAAAATATTGAAAAAGTACTTTGTAATTTTTATATTTTTCATTCTTTAATTGTTTAATATGTACAAGTCTAAGAGGGCGTGGATCTAGTTTTTATAAGACACTGACATGGTGTAAAAAAATAAAAGTAAAGAAAGCTTGATAGGAATTCCAAATAATGGCAAGGCATGTAAAGTATTCATTAGATAGAGATCGGGAGCAAGTTCTGTTTTGATTCCTTATGGCAAAAACTGCTAACTGCTCACCAAAATCCGTGCTCTCCTTTGCTTCCTAGGATAGAGCATCCCCATTCCCTAGGTTGTTAAATGTCATGTGACCTTAGCCAATAGAATATGAAGGTTCTTCACTGCCAGGATTAGTTCATAGGCATCTCTCATTCGCTCCTCCATGTTCTTTTTCCATGAAATGAATCTTCCAGGTGGGCTTGAAAGTCTTACATTGAATATGCCACACACCCACCTAGGATAACTGCAGGCCCAAGTACCAGTTCTCACACCAAATTCCATTAGGTGACCAGGAAATACATTTCTATTGTGTTTGATCTTAATACAAGTCTGGGTCTATTTTTCACAGCAGTTAACCTTCTCTAATGCAGTCTTCAGATAGAATAAGAAACAAATTACACTCAAATTGCCTTCATTTTGTGCTGTTACAAACATCTATAGGTAATTACCTACTACAATTATTCAATATATTTGCATTTAGCTTACTAGATCAAAATATATAGCTACACTCAATTGGACAAGAGGATGACTAGGTTCATTACAAAATTAAGACTTAGATAATCTTGGTGAATAAGTTATTATATATGCATTTGTGTAATTGGCTAGTAATGATATCTGGGATTACTACTACTGATAATGCAATCAATATAGGGGAAGTGTGTGGAATCCAGTGAATGGAACACTACATTAGCTCAAAGTAATCAGCTCAGTCGGAAATACACTTAGGGTCCTCACACTGAAATGTAGTTTCCCTAAATTTGCATCATCACAGGGAAATGGCACTAAAAAAAAGGGAAGAAAAATAGCAAATTTAAAGAATATACCATGTATAACCAAATGTGTTTTATTAATATTTTAGGAAAAAGTTATAGATAATATCTATATTTTTTCCTGTTGGCATAAGAACTGATTTAGGAATCAAAGAAAAGACAATGGATAAGAGAGTTATGAGGATATTTAAATAAAAGATTGTCTTTATGCAGTTATAGAGTTCCTTTTTCCATCCCTCGACCCCCACCAAACACACACATACCCTCCCTTCCTCCATCTCCAATTTATAGGAGCTTGCAATGAAATATATCTCTAGGCATACAAGAGATTACTTTTTATAAGAAGGAAATTAAAACCCTACTATATTAACTGATGTTTCAGTGCACTGATATTAACTGATTTGTTTTCAGCTAAGATAAAAACTACTTTTTAAAACCTTCTGAATTCCTGTTAATGTTAACTCTTGAATCTACTGAGATGGGTAGCTTGTAAAACAGCAACCTGCTTGGCTGTTTTCTTTAAAAGTAGTTGGTTTCTGAGTGCTTGAAACTTGGGAAAAAATAAAAAGCACAATCCGCAGACTCTTCCAAACATCATACTCTAGTCTTCATTCATTGAATATTCATTTAAAACCAATAAACAGCCTACTACATATTTCCCAATATCTGCAGAAGACACCATAACTGTTGCTTAGGGCAGAGGTTTTTCAAGCAATTGCTGAAATGCTTAATTAAAAAGTGTACTATTGTATTATTTTTTTGTTATTCACTGTTAAAAGACTTTTGTGTGATCTTTGTGCAAAGACACCTTGGTGGAGATGGGAAACTCCACTAGCCCTTTGAGTACCAGAGAATAAAAAGGGAAATACATAGGGGACATATCTTTGTCAACCAACTGTCCGTTTGCCAATTCCTAGAGAAAACAAAGATGTGATTCAAGCATTCGTGAACTGATGTCTGCAGGGATGAAGAGGAAGTTCCTTATTTGTAGCCCCATAAAACTGGAATCATGAAAAGTTGCACATATACAGTTCTCACAGCCCTCCTCCTCCTTCTCCTTCTCTTCCAGGAAGCCTTCTCCCAATACTGACTTGGGTGTCTATTTTCTGGGCTCACATAACATGTTAAAAACATCTGTACTCATAATAATGATCATTATAATAATTATAATTCACTACAATATAATCTTTCTCACTCCCTGGACTTTAAGGAAATAAAGCATGCTTTACCCATCTTTTCATCCACATAGCCTAATACAGAATCTAGTAATCAATAAATAGTTCTTGAACTAAATTAAATTATGGCAATAATGTAATAGTCCTTGAAAACAGGAGCACTTTACAAGTATACTGAAACGTAAACATAACCACAATTTTCTAAGGTTAAAAGACACCAGCAGAATGTAAAAACTCTGTGAGAGTGATATTTGTAGTATTTTTGCAAATCTTGTTTATTAATGATACACATGATAAAAGATGAGAAGGCCATTGCTATCTAGCCAATAGTTTTGAATAAGCTAGGCTATACCAAAACAAAATAACTTTCTGGCCAATGAGGAAACAGAGGCATTATATAAACATTTCTGTTCTTTTGCTTAATTAACAAAGTACTTTCCTACTCTCCCAGAAGCACCAGTGTTATTTTATACCATGCATCTAAATAAATTGATGGAGGACTTGAAAATCTCTTTTCCCTAGTCAGTAAATTGACAGGGGTGAATTACACAATCTCTAAGTTCCCCTTTTCAGTCGACATTTAATAATTAATAATAAAACATTCAGAAATAACTTTTGTTCTTGTATAGTCCCACTATCACCACCATAACCACCTTTCCTCTCCACTTGCTTCTTTATTTCCAAGCACAATTTCCTAGGAAATCAGCCCCCATTGAAACACAGAGTCCTTGGGCAAGCAATAATGTTAAGAAGCAGAATCAATCTTTGGCCACTAATTGGAAGAGTTAATAGATGTTAGCTATTTGCCCAAAAAGAAAAAAGTCATTAGCTTTATAGCCAAAGTGAACTAATTATTTTTTTAGAAAACTATCAACTTCATTATTATCAACTATTTTTTTAAAAAATATATTTTTATTGATTTTTTACAGAGAGGAAGGGAAAGGGATAGAGAGTTAGAAACATCGATGACAGAGAAACACCGATCAGCTGCCTCCTGCACACCCCCTACTGGGGATGTGCCCGCAACCAAGGTACATGCCCCTGACCGGAATCGAACCCGGGACCCTTCAGTCCGCAGGCCGACGCTCTATCCACTGAGCCAAACCAGTCAGGGCATTATCAACTATTTTATATGAGGATTTACCATATACAATATGCTATGGTGTTATAGAAAGACTAGAGGCCTGGTGCATGGATTTGCGTACCGGAAGAGTCCCTCGGCCTGGCCTGCACCCTCTCACAATCTGGGACCCCTCGGGGGATGTTGGACTGCTAGCTTCGGCCCGATCCCCGCAGGCCAGGCCGATGGATTCGTGCACTCGGCCTCTAGTATGCATATAAGATCTTTGGTTAATTTCTTCCTGCCCTTCCTCTCCCCCTTCCCTCTGAGATTCATCAGTCTGTTCCATGTTTCCATGCCTGTGCACTGAGCATCTGCCCCCTGGTGGTCAGTGCGTGTCATAGTTACTGGTCGAACGGTCAAAGGTTGTTCAGTTGCTTAGGCTTTTACATATATAGATGTTGTTTGTTACAGTTTAGTAACTTCAAGGTCAGTATTATTGTGTCCATTTTTCTTAAGATAAAAAAGCTAAAGTTTAGAGAAGCTGAGCACTTTGCCAAGTTCATTTGACTAATAAGTGACAGAACTGAAATTGAAAGCTGTAACTGACAGAAAGCTCCCCCTGGTTCCACCACATAAGGCTTCCCCCCAAATGCCACAACGAACTTGGGTTAAATGCTTTCTTTCTCCCTTCCCTTCACATCTGTTCACATGTCACTATCATAACATTCATCACATTAAATCTACTAATACACAAGTAAATACATAATGTAACCCCAGGTGCTATGAAGGGAAAGTAAGCAGTAGTAGGGAAGGGAGAACTTTAGGGGAATGGTTGAGAAAAAGGTGCTTAGGAAAGGCCTTCATGCAGATACCTGCATGGAGTAAGATGACAGGTTGAGTGGAGTAAAATGACAGGTGGGAGGGGAGTTCTGACTGACTGAGGAAACAGGGAGTTCAATGGTCCTGAGACAGGAACAAACTTGAGATGTTGAAAGAATAATAGAAAGAAGCCTTTGTGGTTGGAGTAAAGTGAGCTAGGGGAGAAGAGGTTGGTGGTGCTAGATCATGCACGACCTTAAATAGCAAGGGCTTCAGATTATTTTTCTATGGGTGATAGAAGCCACTGCAAGTTTTTAAGCTGAAAAATGATGATGTGATCTATGCTCTTAAAGGGTGACTCTGGCTTCAGTAGAGAGAAACCTCAAATATGCAACATGGTCTTCCAAGATGAAAATAAATTGAAATATGATTTCCTAGGTGACCCTCTCTCACTATACGCACTAGGCTTATGAGGAAAATATATACCTAGTGAGTGAAACGGATGACATGAATAAAAGACATAATTATTTTTAAGAGGCTATAAATAAGATTTGCTTAAAAAAAGTTTGTTATGCAAGTATTCAAAAGTATTCTAGCTTGATGAGTGTGCTTAGTGGTTGAGCGTCGACCTATGAACCAAGAGGCCACGGTTTGATTCCCAGTCAGGGCACATGCCGGGGTGGTGGGCTCAATCACAGCCAAGTGATTCTCTCTCATTATTGATGTTTCTATCTCTCTTTCCCCCCTTCTTCTCTGAAATAAAAAAATATATTTATTTAAAAATATATATACTTCAAAAGCTTATCCACAGATTATTTATTATTGCTCAATTGCTAACAAATAGTGTCAGATTATATGGGGAGGTCACTGAGAAATAGCTTAAGCAATGAACATATTTTTATATACTTTCTATATAGGAAGCTGTATATTCCACTTAGCAGTGGTTCTCAGGCTTCCTAATGCCACAACCCTTTAATACAGTTCCTCATGTTGTGGTGACCCCCAATTTCATTGTTACAAATTGAACATAATTAAAGCATAGTGATTAATCACAAAAACAATATGTAATTATATATGTGTTTTCCGATGGTCTTAGGCGACCCCTGTGAAAGGGTCGTTCAACCCCCAAAGGGGTCGTGACCCACAGGTTGAGAACCACTGACTTAAGGTAAATTAGCAGAGTTATTCCAGAATTGATATACAGACAATAGCGTGAAAGGCCACCAGGAAAATTATCCACATAGCTTATGATTTCCATGGAAAATACAATGCTTAAAATTGTTGTGGAATTCTGCATACTGGGCCATGACATTTTCCAGTGCTCTACAGAACACAAGGGAGTAAAAGAATAAGAAATTCCAGCAGTACTTTGCAGAGTTTGAGTTCACTGACATCAGGATATCAAATCATTAATCTAAAGATCTATAAATCAGTGCAGCTTCTAACATCCTATCTGGCTGCTTTTTAGAAAAATGTGTGAATAATAGAAAACTCAAAAAAAATCACTCAAATGAAACCACTTAAAAATAACTTGGTATATCTTCTTTTGTCTAATATTT
This sequence comes from Myotis lucifugus, assembly GCF_000147115.1. Lineage (NCBI taxonomy): Eukaryota > Metazoa > Chordata > Mammalia > Chiroptera > Vespertilionidae > Myotis > Myotis lucifugus. Next base: position 8,347 of record NW_005871736.1, on the reverse strand, counting down.
ATGCTAAAGTTTTGCATTTTATATAGATTTTGTTATACTATACATGAGGTTTTATATTTAACATATAATAATTTTTCATGTTTTAGGAATTCCTCATAATTACCTTTGGATGAGTTATGACAACATCCTGTTGGGAAGAGAAATGCAGTTCACTACTGTTGAGCATTTTGCTTTGGGGTGTATATACTTTTCACATGATAAGTAGCAAAGCGATGGGCATCTCTGTGCACAGTGCTTTACATTTTCTGAATGATTTTCTTTGGATGGAATGCCCAAATTAGAATATCATGCTAAAGGTCATAACATATGGTGGTTCTTGGCAAATCTGAGGTCACGTTTTTAGGCTTTGTCAATCAGCAAGGGGTCCCAGACATGGAAAACAGGTAGTCACTGTGGTGGCCAACACTGGTTTAGCACTCCCTGCGAGCCTGTCCCTGTGCCAAGTTCTATACAGGCAATTATGTTATTAAATCTTTATGACAATCTTCTCAAGTTAGCAATATTACTATCCTCACTTCACAGATAAAACCTGAGGCTCACAAAGTCTACTGACCTCTCCAGGGTCATACAGCAAATAAGGTTGGTGCTGGAAATCCAAGCCAGTCCTCCTGCACCAAGCCCGTGATAATCTTATCACTTCCAAAAGAGCCTGGCAAGCAGTTTTGCATTCCCTCTGCCATCTTCCAGTAAAAGCAAAAACAGTGAGAGAAGTAAGGGGTATATCAAGTGGGAGTACTCTATAGAGGCTTTATGAGGGAAACAGTATAATAGAACATATGGAGAGGAAGAACGTGTTTTGGTCCATGGCTGTGACTTTGAAATGGGGGCTTAGTGTACTCACTGTAGATACAGCTTCTAGATTTGGGTCATTTGGGGCCACTTATACCAAAACCACTTTCTCCAGCACTCCCCCACCCCCTGGGTTCCTTCAATATCTGGTTTAATTTCCATAAGTCAAGGAATAGCCTCAGCCCAGACTCTCACCTGGAGATACTGATTCCAGTTAGCAGCCATATACCTACCATGGAGAACATGCATTACAGCAACACATTACTTTTAGAAATACTGTCAACACAGGAAAGAACAGTAGATAGAGTACTATTATGTGATCTAAAAAAGAAAGTGAGAGGTAAGCATATTAAGTTATGATCTTTAATTTAAATAAGAGGAATTGCTTCAAACAGAAGATATTCTCTATCTCAACGTCTTATAGTAGAGGGAAGAATGAAGGTTATCGAGAGTGGTTTGGGGGGTCCTATACTCAGCCTGAGAAGGAACGGATGAAGCACTCAAATAATGGCATAGGGAGCATGGGGGAAATTGCCTGGTGCACAGTCTACCTCAATGAAAAATCTCAACAAGAAATTCCATAACCAAGTCAATCCCACCTCTCGTTTATCCACAGCGGTATTGCTGCATATATGTGGCCATTATCATTTCCCATGTAATTTTGTAAATGTACACCTCACGTCTAAAATTTAGGCTAATACAAAAGTTAGTGATAACAGGAAGATAGAGTCCAAAAAGTGGATGCAATTTTGAAACACAAACAAACACATTTGAGAGTGTAATCTCGCCACGCAAAAGACAATGAAGACCCAGTGGGAAACGTTTCAGAAGAGCTTCCAGGAGTGAGAAAGGGAATCTAACAAAACCAGAGTGACAGCATCCCATTTATTCTGGGCTCCACGGCCAACTGGAAGAAGCTCCGGCCAGTTAGAGTATTTTGAGTATCAATAAGAATAACTGCAATGAATTTAAACTTGTCCAATGTAATTAAATCCATAAGTCAAAATGATACTTAAATAAAAACAGAATAAAACAAAATAATTGGCTGCTATGAAACACGCCGGAGAACTGGTTCATTACTTTTGAAACTGAAAAATTCCAGGAAACAATCAAGTATTTATCCTGCCTTTCCTAAAAAACTGTATCACTGGGTCACCAGATAGCAAATGAGAACAAGTTTCTCTTTACACAGCTAGTCCTCTTACAAACGGAAAAGGAATCACCATTTTGCAACCTCTAGTGAATGACTAGGTTTAGACATTGAACAGCAATAGCTGCAAATATAAACAGAGACAGCTATTTATGTTATGTGTTCCTATAGAGTAAACGTGCTAAAAATTTAAACTTGTAATGGCTCAAGCCTCTAGCTATGATTACCAATTTGCAGGTGATAGAGAGAGCAGAGAAACATAGAAAAGTGTGGAGTGGGGATGTAGCCAGCAAAATCCAGACTGTGGGGAATCATTAGGACAAACAACCTCATTCTTCACCAAATCATTTGGAAAGTAAATTTTTTAAAGGTGAAGGGGAAAATCAATAGATTAGAAGAGATTGAAAAGACATGTCAACCAGTCACAGAGCAATAATATCATTCGGATCCCCAATCACAAAACTGTTTTAAACATATGGCATTTAGGAGTAAGTGGAAATTGAATACTTCCTGGATATTTGATATGATTGAAGAAATGTTAATTCTAGGTCATCATGTTTAATACTGTCTTCAATTTTAGAGATAGACAGTGAAAATTATTTTTATGAAATGATCTGATTGGACAGGGACATGGATGAAACAAGACTGACCACGAGTTAATAATTGTTGACGCCTAGCAATGGATACAGGGGCTTCATTACACAGTTCTGTCAATTTTTTTATGTATTTGAAATTTTCATAATAAATAGTTTAAAAACCAAAGCAGGGACTGCTTATTTATCTGTGTATTCCCAGTGTGCCTCATAAAGCCTTCATACTGTATGTGCTTTAAAATATTTGCTGCATAACAACATTTCCTGTATCTGTTTCTTTATAAAATGGAAGAAATGGTATTTACCTGCCAGGGTCACTGTGAGCGTCAAGAGACAAGAAACAGAAGGCATCTGATACACTGTAAGGAGCCACACAAATGCGGAGTTTCTGAAGGCTGAAGAACCAGAAGTAGAATTCAGCAACCACATGCTCCGCATTTGTATTCTGACCTTGATTTGTTCCTTACACTGAGCTACTAAGCTCATGGATAGATCCCAGCACATTCATTTTTCCCTTAGGGACAAAGTACCAAATGGTAGTGTAATTGCCAAGGGAAAATTATTACTCTGTTCTGAATTATTTCCATCATAAATCCAAAACCAGTCAAACAGGCTCTGTCACAAAAACGACAGGGTGGCTATACAGTGATGAGAATCCCACACACAAATGCCCCATAAATCGGCGAGTATCACAACCCTCCAAAGTCATTCCGAGTCATGTGCTTAAATCAGAAGAGAAAAGCCAGGCTGGCAGCATGTTGGTCAACACTGAAAACAATGAAAATGAGGTGATGCAGTCGGCCATCAGTTAGAGAAATATGCCATCATCTGTCTTATGTAGATTGTACAACACGTGATAAGCATTTTGTTTGGTTTTACACATTTTCTATTGTATCGAAGGGGGAAAAAAGTCCTTTTCCTAGAGGAATGATAACCATCATCTACATTTCTCTTGAATTCCATCATAGTCGCTATTAGCATGTCCAGAAAACATTTTCAAGCAACAACAGTGAATGGATGCTAGAAAAGGGAAAGAGAGGCACACCTCTGTGTGAGTCATGCATTTTCTCCTTCTCTAATCTTAGTAAAATATTCATCTTTACTTGTGGAGAAATGAAATATCTAATCTACTTCTTTATGATTTAATGTGGTATTTTCCTGCCTCTCAGAGTATTATATTCTATTCTAAATTAAAGTTAAAAGCCACTCAATGCCATTGCAGATAAAATGTGGAAGGTAAAAATACTTTTTATTACCAGTGAGATAGAAAAAGGACTTCAGCTATATAATCCATTGCATAGAACAAAAATTAGTATTTGAACAAGGTAGCTGTGACCACTTGAAATCACCTTTAGGGAAACAGGCTTATTAGTTAGGCTTTTGATACTTTGTTCTCCCTCATAAGGGTGCTAACTGATGACATAAAGGACAAAGCTAGACAAATTTGCTGAGCCACAAAGAATATCGCCCTAAGTGGTTTGGCTCAGTGGATAGAGTGTCAGCCTTCAGACTCAAGGGTCCCAGGTTTGATTCCGGTCAAGGGCATGTACCTTGGTTAATGGGGAGTGTGCAGGAGGCAGCTGATCGATGTTTCTCTCCCATCGATGTTTCTAACTCTCTATCCCTCTCCCTTCTTCTCTGTAAAAAATCAATAACATATATTTTTTTAAAAAAAGAATATAAATAGTGACATCAAAATGATGCTATCAACATATTCGATAATTTGTACCTGCAAAGAGTTTTGGATTTAGTTAAGAAAAACTTCAAAATTCTTGGAATAAAAATACATTGAAGCCCTTTTAATATCAGCTTAAGATTATGTATTTAAATAGCAGATAATTTCTGTCCTTTGGGACACTAACTTGTAGATAATTTATAAAACCTCCGGGACAGGTTGGGGAGGGAAGTAGCTCCCACTAATAGCTACCTAGCTCTCACATCTCTCAATTTTAGCTTCAACTTCCAGTGTCACAAAATTCTGAGGATGTACTATTTGTACAGAAATATTTAATTCATCCTGGATCCCCAGCTCAAAAATATAAGACCTTACCCTTTCCTTGATTTTCTTTAATGGTGATGATGTTCAAATAAAACTTAGAAAAAGTAATGTTAATGATCTTCTAACTCCTTAATAACGATTAACAATTAGAGGACATTGATGATATAGATTTACTGTGTTCTAACAATGACACCATTAATTTTAATATCAGTCCTATAGTTGTCATTTCTTTTTGTCTGAAAATTTACTCAATTACCACTTGTAGGGAGTATTTTTTTTACAAGTTAAAGCATCAATGAAAAAAATAAAATAACAAAAAATGTTCTAGTTAATTCAGAACAAGGATATATATTTATATTAATCCAAAATATAAGTGTAAAATTAAAATATGCTTTCTTACAGTAATAACATTAGTTGAAAATGTTTTCTATTTAGCTAAAATGACCACATGTAGCTAAACAATATTATTGAAATCAAAAGTGATATAAAATTGTAAAAATTAGAAATTTCTCTCAAGTAAGATAATCACTTCTATGAGATGAAATTTCTGAAAATGTAATGTCATTATCATTATTATTTAATGTACAATATTAGTATAATGGTAATTTTCACAAGAATCACATGCTTAAAAGTAAAAAGCAGAAACATACAAAAAAGATAAAATGATAAAATATTTTGTAAAATTTATAGTTTTAGAAAAATGAATGATAATTAAGGGTACTCCGTGTAATTAAAATACTCTTTAAAAACTTATACTGATATTCTTTTCTTTCAAAAAGACTTCATTTACATTAAATCAAACTGAATTTTTTCCTATGAATTTATTTATAGTTAAATTTTTATTCATTGAGTCCGTGATAAAAAAAAAAGAGGAGGACATCATCAAATTTATACTTTCTAACAATTCTTTTGTCCTCTCTGAATTTTCATTTGTTAAATTATTTCTATTTTTTTGGGGGGGGAGGCTAGAGATTTACCTTCTATTTTATAACCTTAATTTCCTTTTTCCTTTATTGTTGATGCCATGTGCAAGTATATTCAAGACTTACCATTACTCCTTTGTAGTCAAAGTATAACTTGATTACATAAAGATTTTGTTGTCTATCTACTGAAATATTTTTGGTTTATAGGAATCTGAGCCATATTCTTGTTAACATTGTAAAAAAAAAATTTACTCCTCCTGTGTCTTTAAATTTATTTTTTATTTGTTTTCTTCAAATATTAAGTATATGCACACACAAACGTACTGAATCTCTCCTTTATATTATGATTTTCATTGTTGTTGTTTTTTCCATTTCACTTGTTTCAACTATCTCAAGCTATTCTCTATGTCCCTAACTCTGTCTTTCCCTATGTCTATGGAGTTTTTATTGCTTCTAATAAGACTTGCTTTATTTCTTGTACTGTCAGATCACTTTATTCTTTTTTAAAAATATTTTTTATTGCTTTCAGAGAGGAAGGGAAAGGGAGAGATAGAAAATTCAATGATGAGAGGGAATCATTGATTGGCTGCCTCCTGCACGCCTCCTACTGGGGATCGAGCCCACAACCCTGTTATGTGCTCCTGATCAGAATTGAATCCAGGACCCTTGGGTCCATAAACCAACGCTCTATCCACTGAGTCAAACTGGCTAGGGCTTATTTTATTCTTTTCATTGCCTTATTTTTTTTACTCTTTTGCATGCTTTCTTTAAATTCTTGCCTTAAAAGAAACCACATTTCTTTGTTTTAATTCCTTGAAATCACATAGATGAGTGTATTTAAAATTTTTTGTTTGATGTTATTGTTCCTCTGTTGTTATTATGATTCTTAATTATCTTCCTTATGGTATCTTCCCAAAGTTCTACAGCTTTTGGGAGGGTTTATGTTTAAATATCACTCAGATTTAAAGGGAGTAGTCCTATCTAGCACAGGTAGCTGCTGATAGGTTGTGCTAAAGAGCAATCATGGTGAATAAGTTAGAATAGTATAAGTTTATATTTAGGATTTTTATTTCAGACTTGGCTCTAAACAAATCTGTAGTTCCATCTGTTTAGGAGCATATTTCTGCTCCGTAGTCCCATTTCAGGATATGCTGGAGAGCAGTGTGATTCATAGTTCAACCTTGTATACGGCAAGTTATCATTGAGGTGATTTAGCATTTAATCGTTTCTCTCCAGCTGTCTCAATTAATGGTTGCCAAGCCAATTGCTATATATACTTCTTTCCCATCTTACCATTTCTCTACCCTGCTTTCTGAAGAAAACTGGGAGTTTGCATGTCTTCTCACTCAGGCCTCAATTTGTTTTCAGCTCTTCCATGTGGAGAAAGATTCAGCAATGTAACCCGTCATGCCTCCAGATCTCATTACTGTAAATGAGGCTATCCCTTCATGGCTGTGTTTTCCATTTTTGTAGATTTCTGGGCCCCATAGGTGATTTGCAAATACTTTCATCTATTTTCAGAATCCTTCTGTATGTGGGTCCATAATTCATTGTGTGTGTCAGCCATTATTTATATTTCTTTTCCTTTTTTTTTTTTATTGGCAGTTGATGTTGAGAAAGCAGGACAGTGGAAATATATATATTTCATTTCCTTCAACTGAATATCCTTAAAAAACAAAGCAGAATAAAACAAACA